>NW_010209647.1:1487-2072 GCF_000695765.1 Mesitornis unicolor | reverse complement strand
GGAAAGAGTGAGAAAAACAGGGTCCTCCATGGGGCTTGAGCAAGCCTACTTGGACAAGTCTATTTATCTGTCCTGGTGCAGCGGGTGGACACTCATTGTGATAGCAACTGCATTTAAAAAGGCCCTGAAAAATTTAAATTTAAATAGATGAGACAACAAAAACAGGGGAAAAAGAACTATGACCTTCGCCATGTTACAAACTCTGAGTAGGACACAGGCACCTCCAGCTCTGGGCCAGGAAAAGGGCTCAAGCACTGGATCTCACTGATCTCCGTCGCACACAGCTTGTGCCAAGGTTTGGGTGGGTGCCTGCTGGCCTGATGCTCCATCACGGCCCAAACAGCCAGGGAGGGGAGGAGGAGGAAGGCTGGACACAGCTGCCCTGCCCAGGCCAGGGGGCAGACGGTCAGGCAGGCAGCAGAGCCCTCACCACAGGGCCACGGCTCTGTCTCTGACCCATTACGCTGAGCAGCACTGCGGACATGGCTGGGTAGGAATCATCTCCACTGGGGACAGAGCAAGTACACAGCCCAGCCAGGCACCGTGCCTAAAACTCCCAAATCCCATCCTCAGGCTTTGTATCAA
>NW_010209647.1:0-1456 GCF_000695765.1 Mesitornis unicolor | reverse complement strand
TTTTTAAACAACTGTTTTTCTCCTGGGGGGGGGGGGGGGAACAAAATAGGCACAAAAAGGTGGTTGTTTTCTTTTGTACACAGGCCATGGGAGGAAATGTGTTTCTAAACAGCCACGACAAGCTCTTGAACTCCCGACTGTTTCACCAAATGCTCTGAAGCACAAATGAGTAACAAGTTGAAAACCAAAGTTACTGATGTATTTGTAAGTGACACTTGCATGGTTTCATTTCTACCACGATTAGCTTGTCAAGGTGAGCTCCTTTTCAGGGACAAAATCCAAAATAACAAACAGTACTGCCAGGGTAAGGTAATCTGTATCTCAGCTGCTTCAAACATATTAACAGATAGGGGTTAGTTATAGGTCACCAATAATGAGAACAACTCCTATCCCATGTCTGAAATTAAATAAAAATAAATCTCAGACTTCTGAAAGCCATTTTCAGTGCAATGGGTTCTGCACACAGGATGCTGTTTTTAAAAAACAACAGGTACAATCCATCCCTCAGTCCTGCTTTACTGGAGACACAGCCTTATTGACTTTAAGTGGAGACTTTCATGAAGACATTTAGCAGAAATGGTAACCATGAAGAGTTTTCATCCTCAGTGCAGCTAATAATGCATTTTTAATGAATCCATGAAGATGCCACCGGCACACATTTATCCATAAGAAGAGGACAGAGATAAAAGACTTCCCTGAAAAGTTGGAAAAATTTCAACAAAAGATAGGAAGTCTCCAACAGCAGGACAGCACACAGCCAAAAGGACAAAACTTCAACAGCCACTGGGGTGGGGAAAAGCACAAAATGAGGTGGCAATCCGAGGTGGGAAGTTAGCATGGAATTTAAAAGGATTTCTGAGTGATTCAGAGGCGAGACCTCAGAAAACAAACCAAACTAAATATTTAGTAGAGGATGTTATCTGCAATTAAAAAAGTGAAAAGATGAAAGGAAGTTAGTTTCTTGCTCTTTTCCTGAAAAAGCCAGCAAAGCAATAGATTGGGACTCTTCTGGGTGGAGTTCACCCTTAATTAGTGTATCAAGTAAGCTCACTACAGGTTTGGTCATCTTTAAATTACAGGGACGTTCTTGCTCCTTACATCAGAACAAAGGCAGAGATAAACACAACTTTAAGAACTGGCTGTATCTCAGAGCAGTCTCAGGAAAAAACAGGCTTTGTGCACAGAGACACAGGTTACAATCCAAGTAATTACAGCCATACAAAGGAGAAAAAGTATCACTCCAGAGACTGAAGTGATTTTTAGTGCAATTCATTCAGTGACTAATACAATATCAGGGTACAAAGATCACCCAAACCCGAGATTCAACCACCTCAAGCGATGAGAGTCAAGACCAGAATTCCTTGACCTGAAATTGCTCTTAACTTCGATTAAATTCTGTCCTCAGTGGCAAGGCATTTTAAACAGCTTCCTGGAGAAGCTGCTGGGCATGGCTTGG
>NW_010209646.1:0-1885 GCF_000695765.1 Mesitornis unicolor | reverse complement strand
AAGAATTTGCTATAGGATAAGAAAAGGGGGGGGAGGAATGATAATGGAAAATTACAGAAAACCCTCCAAAGCTAATGGAAAATGCCTTAGGGGACTTAAAAAACAAGGTCATAAACTATCTATACTTGACAGGTAGGGTAAATCATTAAATAGGACAATCAAGTAGCTTAGGACAATTTGGAGAACCGCTTTGTTTAAGGTACAGGACATATAGGAACAAGAACAATGATATATACCAAGCCAAGTCTGCAGGTGGTTATGAAGTCAGTGCTACCTCTACGCATGCTCCAAGAGAAGGGTCACCAAGAGGACACCGGTGGACCAGTGAAGAAAGGAGCCAAAATAGGCTGGACTTATGATAATTAGTTCTATGAAGAGATGGGTTTATTCACAGTAGTTAGGATGCATATGTATTAGTACAGGGAATAAAAAGAACCTGTGTGTAACAACTAGTGGGAATCTCAGGTGATTCTGAGAGGACCCCAGCACTGTATTAAAGAATACCAACTTAAACCTCTTACGAGTCTTTCAGTTTTGTTTTAGGTCACCTCTCTGGAAATCAACTTGTAGAAATGAACACTGTCTGGAAAAACATGCCGTTAGTTTCAGAAAGTACAGTCACTTAGAAGTGACTTAACTGAAAAGTAAAATCACTAAACAGAGAATTAGTTCTAGTTAGCTCAAACCAGGACAGTCCTACAAATACAGGGAAAGTTCCCTGTGTTAGTCCTCTGAGGACTAATCTCAGAGGAACGTCTCTCCTTGTGTATGGCTCCTCTCAGAGAGGGGCTGCTGTATAAGTCTGGTCTCAGTGATTGGTTTAGCACCAAGGAGGGGATCCTGTCCTTGACACCAATTAAGAATGTCACATCCTGCCTCAGAGATGGGAGGAGAGTGACTAAATTTCTGTAAATCCCTTCAGGCTAAATTAATGTGAGCCAACACCAAACTATCAATTAAACATTTTAATGAAAACAATTTGAACTTGGAAAATGTAAAAGCAGTTGGCAATATGGGTCCTTAGTGGAAACCTTGATAAGAAGGAGGAAAAGAAGCAGAAAGAGAGACAGGAAAAAGATAAGGAAAGATATCACCAACCTCGGATCCCATGATGATTCCTTGATGACAAGGACAGGGCAATCCTCTGATGGTGGGCATGCATGTGGCTCCCTGAGTTAGTGCCTTTAATATAGTCTACTGCACAAGTGCCATCGTGTGTGTGTGGGGGGGTTGTCATGAGACCCTTCCCCAAATTATCTCTGTATGACCTCTGATCGTATATGGTCTTGCCTGGCAACACAGAACTGGCATACTTGGACTCTGCTTCCAGCACTTCTTGTCTTCTCATTGCTGAGCAGAACTTGCAGCTTTTGTTATGCATAATCTGCCTTGCCACAATGTTTGAGACATTAACTCTTTCAGTCTCTCACGGGTCTCAGCATACCTTGTGCCTCGAAGACTGTTCCATGGTTATAAAATTCAAAGTTCTGGCACAGGTACCAGTCCTTGAGCCAGTTGCAAACAGTGGATAAATCTGTGTTCACAGTGGCTACACCAAAAGTCTATTGGTACCCTTCTGGGTCCTTGAAGAACCCTCTCCTGAGGTAGTCAATGCCAAGGATACAAGGGGCCTCTGGGCCAGTCACAATGGGGTGCTTTACCCAATTGTCCGCTGTTAAGCTCACCTCACTTTCAGACAACTGTTGGCATTCCCCTGTCACTCAAGAGATCCAGATGAGTTCCGTGCTCCTATACTCTGATGGCACCAGTGTACACTGTGCAAAAGTGTCTACCAAAGCCTTATACTTCTGTGAGTTTGATGTGCCAGGACAACAAATCCACTCAGTCCAGTGGTTCATGAGGTTCAACAAAGCCAAGTGCAGGG
>NW_010209645.1:32892-50406 GCF_000695765.1 Mesitornis unicolor | reverse complement strand
GATTCTGTGATTCTGTGAAACCCTCAAGGTTCAAGTGGTGTCTCTGCTCCAAGAAGCCATCTCAGGCCTCATACTAGCTCCAGGAGGCTTGGAAGCTCTGAGATCTCCCCTTGCCTACTGATGCCTTTCCCTGCCTGAAGTCTCTGGGGACTTCAGTCTAAGTCAAGGTGTTCCTGGATTTCCCCCAATATGTTTTTTCCCCTCTGCCTGCTCATGGTTTCACAGCCTTTTCCCATCTGACAGACCGAAAGTGATTCTTGTTCCTGCCCTCTTTCTTCACTCAAGTTTTGTGAGCCCTTAGTGCCTTCTACAGATGCTGAAGCAGCCTCTATATTAAGCTGAAGGACTTCAATTTAATCCCTTTTGTGCTTAGTGCATTTTTATCAGCTTCCTGATTCTCTTGAAAATTCCCCATCTCCGGCTCAGATTTATCCTTCTCATTTTTCTCATGGTTTCTCCACAAAACATTGACACGATGTTGGAGTGTCTATTACTGGCAGCTCAGTTTTTGTTGCTATAGCACTTTGTCTGTAGTTACTTGAATGTCATTCCTTGAACAAATGCCCTGTGGTTACAAATCAGCATTTGGACATTCTTCCCTTGGTTTCTGAAGGTGCTGGATCAAGAATGACGTCCCAGACACTGCCAAGCATTCAGGTATTTAACTCCTCTTTACACTGGGAAGCGTTGAGCACCCAAGTGTCTTGGAAACTCTCACTCCTGTGGAGCACACCGTGGGGGTGAACATTGCCTCTTCATCCAAGAGGAAGTCCTTCGAGCCCAGGGATCTGCTGTGTCAAAGCCTCACGTCTACACTGACTTAGTGTGAGCCCCTACAACTTGGATGATGGTATTCTCCAGCCTTGGAGCTGTGCTTCGAGTATTTCTGTATTCACCTCTAACAGCTCTTCCCCACCCCAAAAATGATGGCACAAAATCTTCCCAACATCTGCCTCATCCATCTCACCAAAGACTGGGCTTCCTTCTGCAGTACCCATCACCAATCACCTCTCTGTGGCTGGACACGATCTTAGGGTGAAAGAGCCTCTCCAAGTTTGTGTGCTCTTCTCCCTCACTTGTCTCCTGAAAACACAACCACCAACCAACAGGCACGGGCACAGCACAAAAAAAAGCAAGGACCAGCTTCAGTGTAACCTGCGAGGTGTGAGCTCTCTGGAGCTGGTACATGGACAGTCTACACAGCCCTGTAGACCACTGGCCCAAGACCCCTCCTCTCACTACGCAATCTGTGCAACAGCGCAGTCCTTACCTCCCCTTGGCACAAACATGGCTCTTTTCCACACCCTTGTTCAACATCTATTTATTTTAACCTCAGCTGGCACTGGCCAACCCCTTCTTGCTGACCACTCTCAGATGGTGCCCAGCTGTGATTCAATGCCCCTGGAGATCATCTTTGAGGCTGTCAAGCACCACACGTAAGAGCCGTTGTCCCTTCTGGTTTTCTCACTCTCTGAGGACATCTTGTCCAGCTGATGAATGGGCTGGTCCCTCATTGAGAGCCAGGCATGGGCTAACTACAACACTTCCAAATCATGAAGCTGATTTTGAGCTATCTGACAGCTAGTGAAGATGAGAAAAATGTTTGAAAAGAGGAAAACATATTTATTCTGATGCTTACATAACGCAGAAACAGCTGAACGGATTTTGTTCAAACCATCCCCAAATAATTCTTTGTTTTTTTGGGCTGAGATCAAGCAAGAACAAATTCAATCCAAAAGGATATTTTTTGAGCAATGTATAAACAACTGAAAATAGGGGTTTCGGCTGGAATGTGTGTCTCAGCCGTAACTCGAGTGTTGCAAGAGCGGGTTGTGTGTGCTTCTCCGGGGACTGCGGTTTGGCGGCAACGTGCGGGATTTAGTTCTCCAAGTCTCGCATCCTCCCCTATTGGAGAGGGCTCCTTTACTCTAAACTTAGAAGTATCTTATGGGATCCGTTCCACTCATGATGGGGCCTCACTGGCAAGCAGTTACAGTGTGTAATTGTCCCGTCTGGTAGAAATGTTCCCTATGTTTGACTTCAGACTGGCCCCTGCTCCACGCCAGCACGTTGCTGTGATGCTGTCTGCAGCCACCCCCATCATCAGCGCCCGGCTGCATCCTCACTGCTTTCCTTTTTTGCACTCCGATTTCAGATCCCTCTTCATCCTCTCGCCTCCTCGGTCGGTGTCCAGGTCCTGGCTGGTCCTGCTCAGAGTCTCTACACCTCTGTGATGGACAGGCCACGTTACAGGGGCAGGAGTGTCCCGGGGGGTGGGCTGCCCAGTTCCTCACAGCCAGCCTGCTGCCCTCCTGTCCGCTGCTGACATCATGAACAGGGCCGTTGTGGGATGGAGGAGGCCCCAAGCTGCTATCCCCTCCAAAATGTCCACCAGCTCATGATTGGCCCTGAGCTAGCTCAGAGGGCCTCTGATGGCCAGGAGGTTACACCATTGCCTCCCCAAGTCCTTCTTCATGGTAGCCAAACTGCTTCACCATCACCTCTGCCGGGTCTGTCTGCAGACCCATGAAGGTCCTGGGCAGGGCCAGCTTCGGTGGTCACTAGTGCCCTCACAGCTGGCCAGGTGTTGGGGTGATGTACCACAGGCCCTGCCCTCTGCTCTGGCTAAGCAGGTTCCTCTGCCGCTTCCCCAGAACAAGCGCAGAACAGGTCCCGGACACAATATTTTGCCTGGCATGGACATGCTCTAGACGAACACACTTGTTATTTCTGTCTGCTCATCCTGCCTTTGTAACAGTGACTAATGCTTTTTCTGGCTGGGAGAAGGTTTAGGGGCATGTTAGCAGAGTGGCTGCAAGGAAACAGGCAGCTCATCTGATCCCCCATCACTGGTTACACCACTTGTCCCATTTATCCAGGCTGGAGTGGTCCGTTCCTTGGTCTCACTGCTGGAACCTACAGAAATCACACTCTGGGGGGCAGCTGGGGACATGGCACCCCCCAAGCTGGCAGCCAGTCTGGTATGGGGCAGCCTGCCCTCGGCAGCATGTCTGGGCAAACACTTTATTCCTGCGTCTGGAATCTTTCCGATGCATCCAAAGAGACCAAGCGTGGTCTCAGTCCAACGCTGAGACCGTGCTGGAGCCTACGGGTTGAACACAAGGCACATACAATTAATGTTTCCAAGGAGAAATTTGAGGCACGGCGCTGGAAACCTGCAAAGCTCTCAGAGTCTCCTCCAAGCCCCATGGAGGCAGCAAACCCTGGCACAAGGTAGGGAGGACGCAGGGCCAAGATGCAGCAGGACCGAGTGGCCCTACGCCGTGTCCTCCTCGCGTGCTCCTGCCCCGAGCCGTGCTCTCTCCGCTGAGCTTGCATTGGAAATTAGCATCTGGGGTGAGGAGAAAAGTCTGATCCCAGCAGAGAGGGTCTGGCGGAGGGAGTGTCCAGCTGTCAGTAGGTGTCCCGTCACGAGCAGGCATCCTGTCATGGTGCAGAGATCAGATTTTATTTCCTGTTTCTTCCTGTGAGCAACTTTTTTTGCTTCCAAGCTTTATACCCATTCCCATTCAGAACTTGGCCTGAAACAGTGACAAATAAACATGACTTTTTCACTCAGGAAACTGCCCAGCACCACAAGACGAGGTGAATTCAGATGAAATCCAGGGTTCATTGCCCCCTTGGGCATGCTCTGCTCCAAGGTGATGTGGAAGAGGTAGAGTGCTAGCTGCCTTGACGGGGATGGGGACTGCTCAATTTTGAACCAAGGCTTCTCCAGTGAGCAGAGACATGGTATTCCTGCATGGAGGGCAAGAAAGGTTTGTCCTGTGTTTGCAAGGGCACATCTGCAGGCAGATCCCACAGTACAAGTATTTTTTGATCCCTCATCCACAGTCTGAAGCTTTCCCCAGCCCTTGCTGGCAGGAAGACCCTCAACCATTGCTGTAAGAGCTGGATCAGGAAAAGCCAGCAAGAGCAGATGTTTCTGTATCATCTGCCAGGATCCTGACGTCTGGTCAGGGGTCTGAGAGTGACAGAGGCACAGTTGTCCCCGGCCTACAAGCAGTAAGAAAGCAATGCTGCCAGCCATGGCCATCCAGGTGCCGGTGGAGAAATCAGCTCACCAGTGGCCATTCTAGCACACTGGTGGCCAGCTCGCAGCCTGGTTTGGCCGTTTTCTGCCTCCAGCGCATCTGAGGTTGCTCTGCTGTCAGAGTGGCCTCCACTGGCTCTGGATCGCCACTTCCATTCCCAGCTCTTTCTCCACAGAGACCTGTGCTGAACAAAGCCCTTGGCTGAGTGGATGCTTTGAGCTGTCAAGAGGTGCACCCCATGACATAAGGACATGGAAGTCCTGTGCTGCTGCCTGATTTCCAGGGGTTTTGTCTGGGAAAGCAGCAGTCCTGTGCATGTCACCATCCAGGACAAGCTGGGAGCCTTGCAGCCACCCCGTCCAGCCCAGCTTGTGCTGGTTTGCGTGTGTTTGGCCCAAATCCTGTGGATGGCAAGGTCCATCCCTGCTGCTGGAGACACCCCTGCATCCATCTCTACCAGCTCACCCTCTCTTCTCCATCTCCCCTCCATCATGGCACGTCGCCCCACAGCCACCACTCAGTCAGGCTGTCAGCACCTCTCTCCTCCCTGCAGAGTCGTCCTGTGCGTGGCTGCTTCTCCTCTTCTTATCTGCAGCATCCCTCCCCTCCTGCCCCTCCCAGGGTCCCCTGCTGCGAGGACATTGGAGGCGGCTGCAACCAGACTGAGCACATCCCTCCTGGTACGCTCTCAAACAAGCCCCACCGTGCTCGCCACCGTGATTCAAGGCCTTCAAACCCACAAAAACCAGTCTGAGTTATTCCTCGCTCTCTCCCCCAGTTCCTTTTTGGCACCTCCAGATTTATTCCTTCCATTGCAGAAGTGCTTGAGATTCCTCTTATCTCTGAACTGCATTTGTACACAGGGGATGTCATTTGATTACATCTGACACAAACATTAATCCCTCTGTATAAGGTCTCTATTGTGCTCAGTCTGTTTGCCTATGTTAGGTTCTTTTCTGAATTTCATTAGAGGAAAGACTCACTTAAATAATTTGGGGAAACAATTTGGAAAGACTTTTACTTATAAAAGTAGTGAGTTCAGTGCGCTGTCAGTTGTGGATTTATATCGCCTTTGTTTGTGAACATCCAGATGGTATTCTCTGACTATTAAAATGCTTTTCATGATGTTCACAATGATTATTCACTTAGAAATTCCCACAGGAAGCTGATGACCCACAGTTTGTCAGTCTCCTGCTTGAAAAGCCTCAGCCAGTCCAATGAGGGGCTCAAACCACCCCAGCCCTCCCGGTGACACGGCTCCTCTCACCCAGTGGGAACCACGCAATGCATCTCAGTGCTGTGAGGATCCCCTCGGAGCAGGCACCTGTCAGGTATTTCCAAGCAGAGCGGAGCAGGTGGGGCACTCAGCTCCCTCCCAGGTCCACCCAGGCACAGCCCCTGGGAGTACTGCCAGATCCATTGCGAGCCTGGCCGCTGCGGTGGCTCCAAATGGGAGCGGGCTTTTCGGAAAGCCTGGCCCTGGCTGTGGTGCCGAGTGTTGGGAAACCTGGCACTGAGCTCCACCGAAATCTGGCTCTTGACACTTAATGACTTTCTTTCATACGACATGCTCTGTTATTTAGCTAGGAATAAAAGTCGGATGTTGATTGCCAAACTCTCTCTCCATCCTCTGCTGTTCTTGAAGCTGCTCTGCATCAGCGTCCCTCCTACGTTCTCCTGCTTTTGCCATTGCTCATGATTTTACACAAGTGCAGTGATTGACTCCTCGAGCAGTGTCTGTGCTTCTCCATGCCTGTCTCTGGCCTGGCTGAGCAGCACTGGGATGGTTTGTCCACCATCTGCTCTCTGTCAGCCTTCCTGCTGTCTGAGTCAGGAGGGGGACAGCTCGATGCCACACGGACCTGGCCAAGAGGCACAGAAAGTGCCACGTTGTGCAACAGCCCTATTCCCCATCCTGCACCAGGCACAAGGAGCTGCTGGTCTCCCTGATTGGTCCTGTCAGAGCAGGGTTTGCTCCTGCGGACGAGTGACCTCTGTTTGTCCACACCAGATGCCAAGCACTTGCTGTGTCCCTGTGCTGTCAACCTGGCCCGGCCCCAGAGAAGCAGATGGTCCCCATACTGTGCCATTGGTGGGCAATACCTTGGGACTCACTGTGCCCCAAACCTAAGGAGTGGGGAGCCTTTGGCCCCGCTGCCTCTCTGCAGTGCACAGGAGAGGTGGAGGGCTTTTCCAGGGTTATTCCAGTGCATCTCTGCCTCCTCTCCCACCCTCTCCCACTGTCTTCCCTCAGCCTCGCTCCCTGCTTGGGCTTGGGATGGCTGAACCTTTGCCAGGGCTGGAAAGCTGCTTCACCGCCAGAGACAGTGTTTCCTCCTCTCCAAAGCACTATAAAGCCGACCTCGAGCCAGCTGCTCAACTCTCAGACTGGCCGTTCTGTCCAAGACCCAAGCATCCCCAGGCGCAGCGCAGAGGTGCCCTGCGTGTAGCCTCACTGCCCTTCATCTCGCTCCAAGCATCCCTGGACCATGCAGCCATCCTGCTGGACCACCCTTCCTTCCTGCTCACGGGAAAGTGAGCAGCCCAGCACCTTGCACTTACAAAGCAAGGCCTCGTTTTTCTGCTGGCTCAGCAGGGCTGGGAATTGGCTCCAGGTGTTTTCGCTCTGCTCTCACGTGCAGAAAGGGCGCTGCAGAGGGAGAGGCTGTCTGCTAGGCTCAGCCACGGCCACCAGCCTGCAAAGCATCACACTTCATCAGCTCCCCGGGGAGCACAGCACGGTGGGGGGCACTGGGGGAGAGCCTCCCCCTTCACACATCCCGGTCAGGGTCAGCTTGGCGGAGGAAAACAGTTTTCATCCCCAAATGCGTTTCTGAAATGAGAACGGGTCCCGTGGCAGGCTGGCCACGCAGCAGGCGTGCTTTGCCACGCACACACGTGGGCGGCGTGCACGAGCATCCCCACGTTGCCAAACACAAGCCCTGTTACACAAACAGCACACGGCCGGCCAAGGAGCACCACACCAGCGGCCGCAGCGAGCCAGAATGAACACACACATCGCCGAGTGCACCTCATTTACAAAACACCACCAGACACACACTCTAAACACAAAACACATGTTGGCCGGCGCGCACACCCGCCCCGCGCAGACCAGCACAGCAGTGCCCGCCGCCAGAGACGCGCCTCGACACATGTGCGCGCACACCCCACCAGGCACGCGCTGCCCAGCACGCCCCCCACCAGCACACAGCGTCCCCACGAGCCTCTCCGCCCCTGGAAGCACGCACACCTCCTGCCAGCCCAACGCCAACGGTGGACCTGCCCTTCGTGTGAGGACATCTCCTGTCCTGTTCAGTTCCTCCATGCTGGTAATGCCAAAAGCCATGGCTGTGATGTGCTCCTGAAGCATCCCGGGAGCCTCCTGCACCCTGGTGTGGTTGGTGGGGCAGGGATCACCCATCCCTGGGGTGAGGGACGCCTGCTCCAACAGCCTCAAGGCTTCAGAGCACTCTGCCCAGCTTTGCTGCCCATGCCAGGAGTGACAATGGGGTGAGAGGCATCTCTGAAGAAGCAGCAGCAGCTTGAGGACCATTAGAAGCTCTCAGCAGAGGATGTGGATGCAAAAGCTGACTCTGCAATGCGAGGTTGGGAACAGGTCTATACCCTCCACTAGAGAAGCCTCCAGCACCAATAGCTGGCACTTGTCTTGCTGCGGACAGGGCATCTTGTCCTCCACACATCCAATACACCTCAGTGTTGGCTGTCATCTGTTGCTGGGCATCACCTCAACTCTCTTAGGTCATATGCACACACACCTCGAGCCCAGCCTCAATGCTCCTCCAGCTTTTTTCCATGCAACTCAGCACTGCAAGAAGGGTTGATGGGGCTGCTTGACTGATGGGACACGCATGCCATGCTCCTCTCATGTTCAGTTAGGGCTCTTTGGGCAGCCCAGCACTGTTAGGATTCTCCTGAGGCTCATCAGGCCTCAGGTGGAGGATCTGGACCAGGGCTGAGACGGCACAGTCACACCTACAGCATCCTGAGCCAGGGCTGTGCCTTTGAAGAGTTTTTTTCCTTCAGAAACACAGCCAGGAGGAAAAGTGAGAAAGCCGCTGCACGAGAATTGGTCAGAAACATTTAGACAAGACATTTCTCTATTGGAATGTGCTGGCTCATCGCGATGTTTTGTGGAGACAGTTTGATTGCAGCCGAACCCTGCCAAGAAACTGCCAAACCTGCTGCCTGGCAATCCCCCGCCTCCCCCTGCTCCTGCGTGGCTGCCTGGGGCATGGGCTGGGAGCCCAGGGTGTCTGCAAGCCCCAGGTCTCCACTCAGTGCTCCATAGAAGCTCATCTCCCATGGCTGGGCTTTGGCCGGAGGACAGAGCAGCAAGAAGAGTAACATGAAGTCAGCGTTCCCAGGAATTCCCTGGGCTGAGTGTCTGGGCAGCCAGCTTCACATCCAAGCCCCCTGCTCCCCTCAAAAAATCTGTCAAGCAAAGCAGCACCATGTCAGTATCAGGCTCCAGGAGCTCCAGGAGCTGCAGTCCCTGGGCAGAAGGGCAGGGACCTGAGAGAAGAAAGCTGCCCCTGTGTCTGTCTGCTGAGTAAAAGGTGGGGAAAAGCTGTGCTAAGCATCAGTTACGTGATAAAAAAATTAAAATAGATTAAATAAATCCTTCTGATGTGAAGAGTTGAAGAATATATGTTCTTGTGGCAATGAAGCAGTGGCTGGACACCCCCCCAGAAGTAATTTTCAGCATGGGAGAAAGGTTTCTCTGCTCTTGGTAGAAAAGCAGAGACCATGCATTTTGTGTCCAAGATTTCAGGTGTTCAGGATGTAATGTTGACTCTGGGAAGGACCTCAGCCTGGGGACAGTCACAAGAGAGAGGGCTCTCCATCTTTAGAGGCTTTCAAGCCTCAGAGAAACAAAGCCACAGCCACCCTGACTGAGGATTGGGGATGGCCTGGCTGGGAGTCAGAGACTCAACTGAAGCCTTCCAGAGTCCCCTCCCACCAAACCTTGGGGATTTCTGAGACACCCACTCCAAGAGGACGCTCTCAGAGGCTAGACCTGTCTTGCCAGAAGATGCAGGTGCTCTGCGTGCAGGCTGCAGACCCTGTTTCATGCTGCTGTTCCTTCACAGCCACATTCCTGCCAGCCTGACTCGGGTCATGGGCAGCCACTGACTGGGCACAGAGACCGTGTTTGGTGAGACACACATGTGCTGCTGGCAGACCAGCAGCTGCCATGCGGTGACGGTAAGGGATCTCCTCCAGTGAACACGCGGGCTCTGCCATGTAACCCTAGGGGCAGCAGTTGTGACAGCGCCGTGCGCTGTTGTGGGACAGGTAATTCAATGCGGCCCCGGATTTTGATTAGAGACTAAACAATATGAAAGCCACATGGCATACGTGAGATGTAATTGACCTCTGGCTGGCTGTCAGCTCTCAGAAGCAGCTGAGATGAGGCCCATCACTTGCAAGTGAGTTCCTGCAGTCCCAGTCCTCTGCTGTTTAACATGAAGACAACATGATTAATGTTATAAGTGATTAATGTAAGAAAAACATGATTAATATTGTCTGCAGATGGCATGGGCTCTGCAGATTAATATTGTCTGCAGATGCACAACTCTGCCCTGTGAGAAGCAACGTGTTCCCAGCCACACGTGAAGCCTGGCCCAAGGGATCTGACCCCATATCTGCAGACTGAGGGTCCTGATCCCCATTCCCAGGGGTGGTGGGCTCCCTTGAAGGAGGCAGCTTGGAGGTGTCCAGGTGATCTGTGACCACGCTCTCTGAAGCAGTGACACTGGGAAGCTGGAGCAAATGGAAGGCTGGGAGGGTCCCAGTGTGGCCCCACGGGGGCTGTGCTCAGCTCACACCCATCACGGGACGGGAACTGAATGAAAGATCAGCAGAGCTACAAAAGTGATTGTAGAGGAGAAAGCAGACAGCATCACGAGCCACTGAGCTACAGGGGCACTTCATGGTGTCCACAGAGATGTGATGGGCAGTATCTGGGGGCTTCATGTCTTTATTCACGAAGTCATTTTTCCAGTCCTTTAAGACACTGATTGCATTAAGCAGCAACTCTTGAAAAAGAGGACAAAGCTATCTCCCTGGGGTGACAGGGAGGGCTGGTCCCAGGTACAGTGGGGTGGACAGAAGCTGATGTCCCAGCTGGGAAAAGACAGCTAAGCGTGGTCAACTGCAGTGCTGAAACCCTCACAGGGGAAAGGGGACAGAGATCATGGAAAAACAGAAATCATGGAAAAGTGCACATCTTTGGAAGGACCAGCAGGACAAAGCTTCAGAGAGCAACGGCTTGTGTGAGTGCAACAGCTTGTGTGAGTGCAACAGCTTGTCACCCAGCAGTGCTGCAAGGGCTGGAAACAAGCAACCCCTTGGGACCACAAGGCTGGTTCCAGTGCCCTGTGAGTGATCCCAGCAAGGGAACTGGGCCGGCATTGAGCTCCAGGGAGAAACCCACAGCTCTCCTTAGAGCACAGAGCCTTGTGGAGTGGTGGCCATATGCCAGCACCCCGTGGCCAGCAGGCAGGAGGCACCTGAGCATTTGTGTCCTGCTTCCCCAGCAGCAAATGGAACCATCTCAGGTCCTCCCAGCTCCAGTCATGACTGTCCCCGGGAGTTGGCCAGGAGGATTAGCAGCACATACCAGCCGTGAGCAACCGCCGGGTCAGCGCGGCGTGGATCAGCAGGGCTTTGACGGCTGCTCCTCGGGGATTATCATGACTCAGTGACACACTTTAATAAATAAATATTTTTCCCTGCAGAAACAGCAAGCTGGGCCAAGCCGTGCCGCTGAGAAGGCTGCTTGAAGGTGGTGGCACCGGTCCCCGAGGCCCCGCGGCTGTGGGGGGACGGCCGGGCTGCCGGAGGCCAGGGTAAGCAGACATGCATGTGTGCGGAGGAATGTTTGCTCTGAGCTGATCCAGCCCCTGCACTATTTCTGATCCCAGGAGGCCCCCAGGGAGGGCTGTTTATCAGGGATAGACTGTACCAGATTGACTTGGCATCTTTAAAATAAAAAAACAAAGCTCTTTTTGGGTTGGTTTTTTTTGAGGTTTTTGGGGTTTTTTTAGAGAAGAGGTAATTACGAGGAAGGCTGGAGGAGAAGGAGGGTGACACAGGGCTGTGAGCTAGAGGACAGGGTTTGCTGCAGGGCCAGGCAGAGCAGCCAGCAGAGCTCCTTACAATGCATTTTTAGGGCCAGGTCATCAGCATCCCTGAAGAACAAGAGGCACAGCAAGGAATACAGTGGGTCAGGAGGCCTCAGGGGAGCAGTGAATGGGTGGCACTGAAGATTGGAGTAGGAGACAACAGGTATGATGTGATGCTACAGGAGGATTTTGTGCATGGGAGTCGTGCCATGAGAGCTGACTTTGATGGAAGCCTTCAAGGCACAGACAGGCTGCAGGTGTCAGCTCTGAGCCAGCAATGTGACATGGCTCTGTCAGAGGGTCAAAGGATCCTGGGGTCACCAAGGCTGGGGTCCTGGGATCCTGGGGGATGGGATCTGCCACCTCTGTGCTGCTGCTTGTCTGTGTGCTCTTGTCGTCTCCCTCTCCTGTGAAGCACAGACCCATAGTGGAGCTGTGCACAGACTTCCATGCAGTTCTCCACGGTCCTGGAGGCTGTCCACCACCTCCTGACTCTCTCCTGTCCAGCCACATGCTGGACTGGTTGTTGATGCTGGTGGTAGGGGCATCTGGACCACACAGAGGAAACAGAAGTCAGACAGAAGTACTGCATGGCCTTGGCTTGCTGGAGGGACCCGTTTTTTGGGTTTTCATCACAGCTTCCAAGGAAACAAGAAGATGCCAAGGGATGTCTCAGAAGGGGAGTAGGCACTTTTCCAAGTGTCCATGTGGGACTGGAGGTGTCTCTGGCTCATGGGAATGGCAGCTGGAGGATGCACACTGGGCATCCCAAGAATGTGGTGGGGCTGAGACAAGCTGGACTGCTCCCAAGTCATGGGGAGACTAAACCAGGAGACAACTACTTTTATCCCACTCAGAAAGGTTTTGAACACCCACTTGGCTTCTGGGAGCCCACAAGGATGCAAGGCATGAGAAGGAGCTGCAGGGCTACCAGCTAAGGACATTATCAGATGCAGGACATCCTGGCAGGTACCCGAGCCTGTGCCTGGGACAGTCTCCCAGCTGGGGAACAGGGCCAGCAGAGGAACAGGCTGGGGATGGAGACAGCGATGACAGCAGTTCCTGGCCACACGTCTGCCAGGGTGAAGCCTGGGTGAGAGGTTGGTTTTGTCTGGGAGGCAAGCTGGTGGACATGCAGGGAAAGCAGCTGTCCCTGTCAAGGCAAGAGCTGGCACAGGGCAAGCCCTTCCAGGAAGGTTCAGCCTCTCCAGGACTCGCCTCTGGCATTGGGAGCCAACTTTCAGGAACTCCTGGCTGCCTGGGAAAGCCTCAGCTGCCTGTACATCTCCAGCCTTTCATGGAGTTTGTCCTGCACAGCTGAACTCCCCCTGCCTGCTCCCGGGCCCGGCTGCCAGCACCGCCAGGCACAGGCAGGATGTGCTGGGGACCTGGCAGCACTCGGGTGCCAGAGGCAGCAGAGGGGACTGTTGGATGGGAAAGAGACCAGGCAAGGGTTTGAGGACTCCCTGGACCTGAGTACATGCAGAAGGTGTTGAGGTGCATCACTGTGACACCGCCACTGAGAACCACTCTGCTGTCGTACCCCTGAGGCTCACACCCCCAAAATATTGGCTGAGTATTAGTCTGCATACTTTACATTAATACTGTCATTAAAATTAGGTTTTATTATTATTCTTTATTAAATATATTCAATTTCCACCCACAAATCTCCTTTCCTTTTCCTGACCCCTATCCTCAGGTGGGGAGAAGGCATCGGGTGATTCAGAAACTGTACAGATCGCGATCAACTGCACAGGGTGAATGCACCGAGTGCCATGGCAGGAGGGCATCCGTGGCTGTGCACGAGCACACACGCATGCACGCACGCTGTACTCCCTTCTCTGCACAAGCGTGTGTGCGGATGTGGTCCCGTCAGTGCATGTATGGGCGCTCCCACACACAGTCCCAGTCTGTGTCCGTGAACCAAGATATGTGCACGACTCACGCCCATGCTAACAAGCGTGACACCCATCTTCTCGTGTATTTGTTCACGGATGCGCACAGCCCTGCACGTCCATGCAGGTGTGTGTGTGCAGACGTGCACGTGTAGCTCCGCTGTGGCCGCGTGAAGCCGGTGCTTGTGGGTTTGGGGAAGCCCACCAGGTCCGAACCCTCTGGCAGGGATGGGAGTTCAGGCAGGGGGCTGCACGTGAGGCAGGAGAGGGCAGAGCTCCTGCCATGCTGTTTGGGACCATGCCAGGTGGTGTCCCCTGCCAGCTCTCACAGAAGTTGTCACTTCCAGAAGAAACTGTAGGGTTTGCCAAGGGACACAGCTTCCTCCAGTTGTCCACGAGCGGTGGCGCTGGGCTGGGCACGGGGCTGTGATTAGCCCCTGGCCTTGGCAGCGGGGACAGCAGGGCAAGCACCATGCTGGGTGGGGCAGTGAGATAAGGGGCCCAGACAAAAATAACAGCAAAGCCAAGCACCAGGATGGGGGATTTCAAGACCTGTACCTTCCAGAGGGACACCTTGTCCTCAACAGGGAGGTCACGGCCAGTGATGATCCTCCCCAAGACCCTGATGCTGTTGAGGACACAGGGACACCTTGCTGCAGTGTCCCCATGTCCCACTGCTGCTGTAGGCTACAAAGCATGGTCAGGGGGTGGCAGAGGAAGGTGGAGCTGAGGAGCAAGGAGGAGCCATTGATGCTGGCTTCTGCCCTCCAGCTTGTGGCACAGACCCCAGGGCTCGGCCAATTCTCCCAGTCCCTTGCAGCAAGGGACCCGGAGTGATCGGATGTTTGAGCAAGGGCTTTACAGATGGACAGGAAGACCCCATGCCAAGGTGGGCTGCACAAGCCCTGCACCCAGCATGGGACCCCTCCAAGTACAACATGGACTGGGGGACTCTGTCCTCTGTGGGGGAGCAAGGATGCTGGCTGCAAGACTGCAGGGCAGTCCCCAGCATCAAGGGGGGTTTGGAGAAAGGAGAAAGCACTGGGTGAGCCCTCTCCAGTCATGGGAGGACTGGAGCAGTTAGAAAAATCCAGGATAGGGCGAGGTGCAGAGAAGCCAGCCAGCACAGACCACATCTTCCCCAGTGCCATGCCTGTTTGGAGACACATCTCATGGAAAAAGTGAGCTAGGGGTCTCCAGGTTTAGTTTTGCATCACACAGCTTGTGCATTTTTCGAGGCTACTTTCGTTTGTGGTCAGTGATTGGGAAAAAAGTTGCTGAAAACTGTTTCATTGAAAACTGTTCATATTGCATGGCTTGTTACAACTGAGCATCTGGGTCCTCAGACTTACCTCGTGACTCTCTCCACCTGACAGCAGTTTGGTGGAAGTCACTGCGAGGTCTCTCTCTGGTTCCTCACTGGGATTTTCCACCACCATGAGCAGAAGCCCAAGTGCAGCAGCTCTTTGGGTGCTGTCTTGCAGTACCAATTTGACAGTGGCCAGGGATCCAGATGCGGTGCTGCCCTGTCTCCAGGCAGCTGGGTGCAGACATATCCCGCAGTGCCTTGATTTTCCAACCTTTCCAGCTACATGTTCCACACATCCCTCATCAGCATCAGGAACGTGTCCTTCAGCACCAGCTCTTATCTCAGCCCAACCTTTCCTTGCTGTCAGGGCCTTCTTAAGGCCTCTTGACCCTTCTGGCACACTTTGGGCATCCCATCCCCCCTCACCCCACCCCACTCCATCCCATCCCATCTTTGCTTCCTCTGAACACTGCCCATCCCATCCCACCTGGCAGCCACTGCTAGACAATTTCTCATGCAGAAACAACTCCTGATAGTCGGGGTTACTCCTGGGCAGGGAGAACTTCCTGCACAGCCCTTGATAGGCATTTTGGCCAGCCAAGGGGCCGTGGTAAGGCAGAAAGCCTGGAAAGACCTGTCCTTTTCCAGACAGTCCTGTCTTCAAAGCTGCTGTCCCCCAAGGACCCCTCATACAGGTAACAGCCGCCTCATCCTGTTGCCCCATCCTGGCATCTCAAAAACACCAAAAGTTGTTGAGAAGCTCAGAATCATGGTACTACCTGTCACGTGTCTGTAGGGTGGATGAACCTTGGATGGGTGGTGGATGAAAGGAAAGGGCTGGAGCAGGGCAGGGAGGCTTTTGGGCGCAGACTGCAGGGCTACCTGAGGAAGGAGAAGAGCTTCAGGAAAGAGGAGGAAAGGTCAAGGGGTCTCCAGTGTGAGCACGGGACTGCCTGGCCTCCAGTGCATTGGTGCCCGCCTGTCCTGGCACTGCTCGCCAGGGCTCATAGTGTGCCAAGCCTGTCGGTGCAGTTTGGAGGTGCCCAAGGGGCCAGGAGGAAGAGGCTGGGTCCATGCACGGTGTCCCCTGCCCCCCAGGAGAGCCCATGCCACACATCTGCAAGGGAGAGCAAGCACTGGCAGTGCCCATGCAGCACCAGCCAGAGCCCTGTGCTGAAGACAGCCCCCAGCAGCACCACCATGGCACTGCAGCAAGCACAGGGATCACTCCAGTGCTCTAACATGCCTCTGGGAGAAGCTGTTTGGAGGTGTTTCCCATGTCGCCTAAGAACATGCATTGCGCAGATACCTGGACCCCTCATGCCTGGGGTCTCCATTCCCCATGGGCTTGCACACTGCAGAAGAAGCCGGGGTAGTGTAGTGGTCTGTACAGTTGCTCCATCACCCGATGCCTCCTCCCTACCTGGGGAGGGGGGTTGGGAAAAGGAAAGGAGATTTGTGGGTTGAAATAAAATATGTTTAATAATAATAACAATAACAATAATAAACTAATACTAATAACAGTTGTGCCATAAAATACACAGAGTTATACTCAGCCAGTATTGTGGGGGAGTAGTCTCAGGGCTAGGACGATAAACAAGTCCCTCTTGAGATGTCAGCCATGGAAAAGGGCGCAGAAGGTAGAGGAAGAGGAGGAGGAAGAAGAAAAGGCCATCCTCAGCAAATCCCCCATTTATGGTGAATGTGATATTGATGGTATGAATAGTATTAATTGGTCAGCCTGGGGTCACCTTGGGGTTGTCTCCCCTGGGTTTTCGTTCCCTCCAGCCTCTGTAACTTTATCTCAAGACCTTGAGCACTCTGGCAACCTGCATACCAGTATTAGCTGAAACCTATAACAAAATTTTTATCAACTTTTTCTCATGAAATAGAGTGTTGTAGTCCTTACAAAAGTGCCATTTTCCTTAATAGAAAGCTGACTCTAAAGTTTTGTCCCAGTAAACCAGGACAGGACAGCAGGCTGCCTGCTGAGGCGGTGAGGGGCCAGGAGCCAGCAGTGGCCAGGCAGAGTGGGCAGGTGGGCTGCGGGCAGCCTGCCACATTCCCTGTTCCAGCCCCACATGGCCCGGGGCCCAGGCAGGCACGGGTGGGAAAGCTGCAGGAACTTGATAAAGGGTGCAGAGGGTGGGGACACGGAGCTGGCTCCAGGCTGCCCAAGGAGAGCCATGGTTGCAGCCAGGATCCCAGGGTGGGCAGCGGCTGAGGGATGCTGAGGGGCACAAGAAGTGTGGCCTGGGGGTCGAAGCACCACAGAATGAAAGATGGGAATAGGCACAAGCCTGCTTGCCCTGGAAGGGAGGGACAGTGGTGTCCTTGCCAAGCAAGGAATGGTCCCCTGGCTTGGATGCGCCCACCTTGCTGGGAGAGCCAGGACAGCACCCACACACAGGGCCCCTGCACATCCTGTGCAGGAGAGATGTGGAGGCACCAGAGCAGAGAAGGAATGCTGTGCTTGGGCATCCCCTGCACATCTGTTCTGTTCTCCCTGCTCACAGAACCCCTCTGTTTTGGAGCTTTGGCTGTAGCTCAGTGGTCCTTGGGCTGCCATGGGCACCAAAGTCCAAGGCTTCCTCCTGGGCTCCTCTGAACGTGCCCCCAAGATCATTTCCACTCTGACACTGTGTTACCCATGGCCAACTAGCTCACCAATAGTTGGGTGTGCTCAGCACCTCTACTCTGCAGGCAAAGAGATGGTCTGGTGCTATGTGCCTCAGTTTCCCCTACCATCCCAGACATGGGCAGATAGGACACCAGGGCTTGAATATGTCTTGTGTGGCCCATCAGAGCAGAGCTGGTGGGGATATGGTGATCTGAGACCCACAGGACATCACAGTGAGACCACAGCCAAGGTAGAAATGCTGGCAATTGGCCCAGGGACTTCCCAGCAGGATGACACTGGCTGATGCTGAAGCCATGGGCCAGTGAGTGGAGAGGAAATGTAGAGGGCACCCCCATGCTGCTGCCGTGCCCTGCCTGGCCCAGGCACATGGGCTCCTGTCCCTCTGCCCTCCATGCTCTCATCTGCTGGTTGGACCACGGGCTGGTTTGCTCCTCCTGCCATGTCCCAGCACCTTATGTTTCCCTAC
>NW_010209645.1:2019-32773 GCF_000695765.1 Mesitornis unicolor | reverse complement strand
CCGGCCGCCCCTCCAAAAGCCTGCTTAGCCCCAGCCCCTGGTGTGACCCAGACAGGCCCTGCTGCAAGAGAACAGGGGGTCAAGGGCCACGCAAACATCTGGAGGGAGGTGCAGTCCATCCCACACCCGTGCAGGAGGGCTCTCCATGGACAGGCAGCGCTTGGGGGTCAGGAGGGTCCCCAAGGGCTGTGCTCCCAGCTCTCCAGCATGTCAGAGACAGGGGGTGTGCTGGCAGCTTCCCTCGGACACAGCCAGTCTGAGGACTCCCAGCAGCAGCACACAGCTGGCTCGCTGGCTGCCAGCACATCTGGAGCCATTCAGGCAGGTTCAGGCAGCTGCCCATGGCAGCGAGGGAGGGCTGCCTGTCACCGCTGCACCCCACTGGAACCACCACAGGGCACGCTGCTGTCCCCACACTCCTCTGTCCCATCCCCATCCTAGAGGGACTCAATTCTTGTCCCTGGCACTGGGATGGCATGAGAGGACTGGGCTGCAGGGACCCAAGGCAGCAGAGACAGGGCAGGGTGCTGTACAGCTGCCGTGCCAGCCACCCCATCCAGGATGGATGGGCTGGTCTGCCAGCACCGCCTCACTGCCCATGGGTGTCTCCTGGAGGGACAGACAGGGTGGATGGATAGGAACAAGGAACACCAGTAGACTGCAGAGGGGATGGCAGCAAGGCAAGGCCGCCGCTGGTTGGAAAGGGTCAGCCAGAGCAGCCCAGCTGCCCCTTGTCCTGCTGGACCTGGGCGTTGGTGTCAGCCATCCCTATGGACCTTGGGTTCCCCGTGTCCTTCACCTGGGATCCGTGTATGCTCCCAAGCGAGGAGCCAGGAGGATCTCAGGCAAGCTTTGGAGCATCTCCTGGAGAGGGACACCCCACAGTAAGTGGGCACGTGGGTGAACGGGGCCATCAGCACAAGGAAAACCTGGCCCAGGCCAACTCCTGCCTAACAGCTCCACCAGCAGCCTAGTGGAGAGCCCCAGCACAGCCCTCCTATGCCACCTTTAGCACCTCTTTAGCAACCTGGCCAAGACCCTCGGCCAGTCAGGGTCCTCCCATGCCAGCTTCCACCAGAGGATGATGCAGCCACCCCAAGGGAGGCTGGAGTCTGGGTATGTCAGCTCTTGCTGAGCATCACTTCTGCATAAAACAGGCAGAAGCATCAGTTACATTGAAATGGGACACAGATCCAGAGGTGAAATCCATCCCCTCTCCTGGCCATGCTGCTAAGCAAGCTCAGATCAGCCTGTCCTGCTTCTTGCACAGATGAGCCAGGCCACCATGGTGCCCTCATGCATCTCCCTACCTGGCACCACCATGCACTGGCCCAGAGGACAGCTGAGTACAGTCCACCAGCACCTCGCTCCCCACCGCCAGTGCTCAGCTCTGGTCAACACAGCAGAGCAGAGCATGGCCACCTGAAAAAGAGCAAAGGGGCTCCATCCATGTGGCTTCTCCATGCCCATTTGGCCAATAACTACCAACCTACCAGCCCAGGGAGGCTCTTGCCTGTGTAGCTGGACCACCTCCAGAGCATCTGCTGAGCACCAGCCCTTCTCCATCCAGGGAGGACCCACTGCTGCCCACCAACAACTGACAAGGGAAGGAGAGAGAGGGAGAGGTGTCCCAGTAGAAAACATCATTAACGAAACATCAGTAGCTCATCAGAGGAAAGCCAGGCTATTCTCATTTAGTTCAGATCTAGATTAGGCAAGAGAGGTGAGTAAGAGCATGGGCTGGACCCATGTAAAGTTGTTGGCTCGAATAGACTAAAAAATAAACTTTAAAAAAAAAAAAAGGAAAAAGAAGAAATACCATATTCAGGTCTGGTTTGTTTATTCAGAAATAGAGAAAATTAAAACATAAGTACTAGGACAAACTATGCCAGATCTAAATTCTGCCTGAGATGATGATTTTATTAGCAAAGAATCTGGATCTCAAGTTATGTCTCAAAACAACACAAAACCAGATGCAGAGGTCAGTACTCTTATGCCTAATAACAATGCTTTCAGTGACATCCTTAAGGAAGAGATGGACTCATCGGTATTGCAAGAGACTTTTCAAACAAATTTGAACAGCAAAGAAGACAGCAAGATTTCACTGTTATAATCTGCAATTTAAGTTGAGACAAAGCATAATGAAAACTCTGTTCCAAATGCAATCCCATGACATCACTAAGATTCAACAATTAACATCAGCTGCTTCCCAAGTAGTTTGAAAAATGGAGATAAAGTCATAACTCATCAGCTAAAGTCATCCCATAAGAAAAATCAGCGGTATCCTGAAAAACACAGAGGCTTGAAGTCTCAACCTAAAGCAATTTCCAAAGGGAATAACAGTAAAACTAGTAGGAAATAAAAAGTATGTGAAAGTCATACAACTTGAAATGCTCACTGTAGAACTTAGACAAATGTGAAAAAAATAAAATTCTTGCAGCAGAATCCAGTCCTGTGGACAAAGCACTCTCCACTACCAATCAAAGAAAAGACATTTTGAAGGTCAGCAGAAGCAGATCCCAACTTTCCAGGTTTGGAAGAGGCTACTTAGTTCCAGAGAGTAGTTTGAACATGACAACAGTGTTGTCCACAATAAAAATGCTTAAAAAAACCCAAAAATCTTAAGATTGTCACATAAATGGTTAAGAGATCCTGCAATAAAAACAAGTACTGGGGGCATTGAGTCCAGATGGCATCTGTTTGTCTTAAAATCTTTCCTTCACCACACTCAAGACAAGCAAAACTTTCCAAGCAGTCCTATAAAGGGGGAGTCACAAAGTGACACAGAGGAGGTGGGAGCTAATGAAGAATGAAGGTCTGCATAGCAAAGTGTCTGTCTCTAACTGTGTGTCTCTCAGCTATGTGAAAAGCTAGGATGGATCGGATGAGAGCTGCGACCACTTTGGCCAGACGCAGGTGTCTCCCATGGGAACAAAAATGGAGACAGCTGAATGAGACACTCCGCAGGCCGACCTCTGATTGCCTGTCGAGTGCAATGCCTCTACGTGGGTATGACACGAATATCTCCTCCAGCTGCACTCCTATGGATGTGAGATGCACTGCAAGCACCGTCAGTGGCATCATAGCTTGTTTTCAGCAAGCCAGACCTTGAATCCCAAGCTGCAACCTAAACAAAGCTCATGTCTGACAGTCTCCCAAGACGACTTCTTGGCTTTGCTTGCTGCTGTCTGTCCTGGAGGAAAAGTTGATGAGGTCCCACCACAAAAAATGCCACTATCAGTCCTTTGCTCATTACTGGCATCTGAGATCCCATAGCAAAATGCCAGCATGCGAGAAGATCACAGAATCACAGAGTATTAGGAGCTGGAAGGGACCTCGAAAGCTCATCCAGTCCAACCCCTGCCAGAGCAGGATCACCAGACCAGGCCACACAGGAACACGTCCAGGCGGGTTTTGAATGTCTGCAGAGAAGGAGACTCCACAACCTCTCTGGGCAGCCTGTTCAGTGCTCTGGACCCTCACAGTGGAAAAGTTTTTCCTCATACTCAGATTGAACCTCCTATGCCCCAGCTTGCTCCCATTGCCCCTTGTCCTGTCATTGGACATCACTGAGCAGAGCCTGGCTCCTTCCTCCTGACACTCACCCTTTACAAATTTATAACCATGAATGAGGTCACCCCTCAGTCTCCTCTGCTCCAAGCTAAAAAGACCCAGCTCCCTCAGCCGCTCCTCAGAAGGGAGATGCTCCACTCCCTCCAGCATCTTTGGGATATTCCAAATATTCCAAATGCACAATATTCCAAATGCAGTCTCACCAGATATTAAGAACTTTTGCAGTTTGGAATAGACAAATATAGTACTGCAACCATTATAAAGGCATGCAGTGCGGGTGGGAACAGAGTCTCCAATACCATGGGGAACCCTCTCTTATCTTTAAAGAAAGCTACAAATGCATTTGGCATTTTAGAGCGTGTTTATCACCAAGACTCATGGTAAAAAGAAGCTCCTTTAACTCTTGAAAGCCAAACAGTGAAAAAACCCTGGTTTGGACACTTTGTACTTACGGTCATGTCTTAGGGTCTCAGTGTGAGAAGATGAATGACTGAGGTGCTTGGATGGGATGATCAAGAAATAAGCCATCATGACCCGAGGGCAGGCGCTTGCAGCACATTTGCACCTCAGCAGCAAGTAGAGCTCAGAAAAGCACTGAATGCTTCATGTTCAGGGAACCTCAGAGAAGGTATGAGGCTGACCTACAGGAGCAGACAGCAGAAAAGAAGAGGACATGGAGGTGAAGGCTGCCCATCTGCACTGACCTATCCCCTGGGAGCAGAGACCCCTCACAACCTGCACAGTCCTCTCCAGGGGTCGCTGTGGGTGCTGCTTGTGCCCCCTGGTCCCCTGAAAGCTCATGGTCTCCTGGTTACTGCTTACCTCTGTTTCAGGTGGCCAGAGGAACACACACGGAGCAGCCATGGGGCAGGCTCCTTTCCCTGCGGAGTCACCTCCTAATTGTGGGTTTGGTCTGTGATTTTGGTTTCCTCTCTGATCCTGGCCCCTGGCATCTGCAGACAGGAGCTTCCAGAAGCTCTGTGCAGTGAGATCCTGACCTGGCTCTTGCTGGCCATGGATTCCCAGAGGAGTGACCGCAGGTTTCTAGAGAAAACCAAATCCTCATCAAGGTTTGGTCCCTGCCTGGTGGCCTCCCTGAGTGACTCAGACGAAGAGATGAAGACTGCAGTCAGCAAGTATCTTGGTTTTTCCTGTGGTGCTTGCAGCTTGGCAATAAGGGACAAGCTTACCCAACTGAGGGGACAGTCTCTCAGCATCAGGTCCAGGTCTACAGTATCACTGCTCTCCCACTTCCAGCCTATGTCCCATGGGGCTGGCTCTCACCATGCCCTCCCTAACAGGAATATAAAGCCCATAGGAACCTTTTGCCACCTTAAAAAGACCCATATTTTGCCTGGGGAGGCAAAGAGATCACAGAAGAAGCAAGATGGCCACTGATCTGTTTGCTTGACTGACTAGAGGCAACCGGGTGGCTGATGAGCATCAGGGAGCAGGACCCAGCAGCAGAGCACTGTTGCTGTGCTTGCGATCTTTCAGATCACCAGTTTCATAACTCTGAGGCCATAATTACAATTTGAACATCAGGATACTGACAATGTTGGCCCTTTGACCATCAAAACTGGGAACTGTCCTTTAGCTTCATATCCTCTGCCAGAAAAGCAGCCAGTCTACATGGAACAACATTGAGGAGAACCCACGCCTGCCCACTGCAGTTGGTTCCAGTCATGGCCAGCGCTGAAATATGTGCCAGTCCACATTTGGGCAGGTCTAGCTTTACCTCCCAACCTCTGGGTCTCGTTATACTGATTTCTCTGCTAAATAGTAAAGCTCCCGAGTACACACTTTGTGTTTTGATTTTGCAAGCCTTGTGCAATCAAGTGTCCGTTCCTCATACCTTCCTAATGTGTGACGCAAATTCATGGAAAATTGACAGACAGCTAGTGGCCTTAACAGGTACCTTTTAAGGATTTTTTAAAAGCAGGCAAATGTGTGGGAGGAGAGAAGCTCTGCTGATTTCTCTCTCACTCCATAAAATTCCTCCAGAGAAGAATATGGAAAAAGTTTTTGTTGATGCCCATATCTTTCTAGAGTAGATTATCTGGGAAGGGATCTGTTACTCAAAGCCCCACTATCTTCATCAAAATATTGACCATGAGGACACAGCCCCTTGGAAACATTGTGTGTGGAACAGGACGTCCACCCCATGATCTTCTTATCACCAGTAATGAACCATCCTGCCATCATCTCCTTATACCCAGTAACGAACCATCTTGCCATCTCCTTACCACCAGAAACAAACCATCCTGCCTTTTCTCATCCAGCCCAGCAGTCCCAGCTCCAGCTGTTGTCTTCTGCTTCTTAGTGCATGGTCCCTCGAGCCTTGCTACTGCAGGAGGCACTCACACCCCTGGGCATTGGTGCCTGGGGATGAGCAGAGACCTCCAAGACGGCCTCTCTGCCTGCACAGTGCTCAGATACTCCCCAGATCTGTGCACACATTGCTGGATTGTGCATAGGGAATTTTCCAGGATAAACAGTTGAGATGAACTCAGGGGAATGTGTGTCTTCTTAACCCTTGTTAGGAAGCCTTGTTAATGGCCACTGGCAGAGCCCAGGGTCTCGGGGTCCCCACTGGGGACAGTCCTGGTGAAGTTTTTAGGGGAAGCTGCTGGGCAGGAGGGGCTGCGCAGGTGACGGTGGCGGTGGGGCTGGCAGGGCTGGACGTCCTGTTCTCCAGTCTCTCAGACCAATTAACATCACCTTGAAGAATGGGGTCATTGTAGCGGCCAGACAGTCTGGGAAAACACTTTCACAGCTCCAGAAGGATTTCCTTTTTCCTCTTTTCAATTGTTCCTCTGTGCTGCCTCCCTCCACTCCCCCCTCCCCATCCATGTCCTCAGGCCTCCTTTGCACTTGGGCAGAGCAGGCTCTGGGATGCTGTACTCACATGATCCCTTCAGGGAGGCAGGAGAGGTGGCCACAGCCTGCAAAGGGGCTTCATGGGTGCCGGAGGAGACTCCGATGCTGCAGTGGGTTCTGCTGTACCCACGCTGTCATGTGACTGTGGGCAGGAGGAGGCTGCAGGGCTGCTCCTGGCTGCCTCTGGTCAGCCCCAACAAGCACATCCCATCCTTGGGTGTGATGGGGAGTGACAGTATCTCATCCTCCTCTTGGTCACTTCTTTAGGATAGTGAAATCTGCTCAGCGTGACAGGCAGGAGGACCTCTACATTTTGTCTCCAAGAATATGGAAGTCCTTGAACTGAAGGACTAGTTTTTTCTGAAGTCTTCAGATTAAATATTTATCCCAAAACATGTCTTGCACCGGCTTTTGCCAGGATTGAGGCTCCCTTTGCTTCCTCACTGCAGATCTCCGATCTGGAGATGCAGGAGTCTGGAGATGTCCCCCAGGGTCCATCCATGGACATCTCTGAAATTGTTCCTATGGAGCCCTTCCAGAAATCCTGTGACCACAGCTGCTCTATGCAAGTGATGGACGATGCAGGACCAGTGTGCAAGGAGAGTCTGTTGTGGGCTGGGAGCTGAACTGGGGCATGGGAAGAAATAAGGGAGGGATGGGGGTAAGAGAAAACCGGATTGCACTGGCCAAGTTCTTGTGCCATACAGCAAGACTGCCCTGGGGCTCCCAAGGAGGACCCCCTCTGACCCAGCAGGCAGGACTGGGTGCTTGAAGAGGATCTGCCTGATCCTGCCCCCCCATAATGCCATTACCATAAAGATCTGGGGATCTGCTTTGTCTGCCCAGATGTCAGGTCCTGCCAGGTGCAGCACTCAAGGCGGCTTCAAGGGAGATAATGTCAGCTGTGGAGGATGCTGTGATGCAGCTCACAGGCAGGCAGGGCTGGCAGCACCTGCACGAGGATCTCTGCCTGTGCTGAGATGAACCCTGTTCCCCTCCACAAACCCCAGTGGTGAGCTCAGCTGCCCCAGGTGACCTCAGAGTCAAGGGACTGACTCAGATACAGCAAGGTTTAACCATGCCAGAGTAGGGATGGCTGGTTCATCACCCACAGTGACATCCTCCATGTGCTCTCCGGTGTCCCCATGACCCCTGCCAGCTGCCCAGCTCATCCCGCTGCTGACTCATATCCACCCCACAGACTGTGGGCATCCTAAGGCCTCACTCTGAAGGGCAGTAGGAGTGCATGGGCAGCAGCTATCAATGAACTGCGTGGCATTCGTTCAGTGGCATTGCTCTCCTGACTGCTGATGGTTTGTCTTATGCATCTTGCTCTGAGCACAGCTTCACCTCCCCAGGACCTTGGTCCCTGAGCTGCTCAGGTGCTGCACGGCCACTGCAACACTTGAGAGCCCAAGCAAATGTAAAAGTGGGGCATGACACAGGACACACACCACATGGAGTGGCTGGTTTGGGTCACATGAAGGACAGTGTCTGGATAGCTCATGTACCCGCGGCTTTCCAAGGGACCAAACTCTTGTTTTGGGGCACCTCTTCCTTCAGAGGTTGAAGGCGAACAACCAATGTGGCCAAGACACATAGAGGGTCTATCAGGACTTGGTGGGCTGACACTCACCCGTGGGCAGAGATGGTCCTGACACCCCTGGGCCAGGCTGGCCTCAGGGGGGCAGATTTGCCTGCAGAAAAGATTGTGTCCCACAGCCATGGTCTGATGCTCCACAGAACATCCAGGGCTCCACAATGGCCCCAGGCTTTTTTACTCACAAGCCACTGCTTCCTTATCCTTTCTGCACCACAATGTTTATTCCCATCTGCACCCACCATCTCTCCTCACCTCAGAAAGCACTTCCACATGCAGCATGGCTCTGCCCTCCAGCTCTCCACCTGCCCTCTGCTCAGAGCGAGTGCTCCAGCAAGGGTTTGCCAGGCTGCTGTCAGACGTGACCTCAGGCTGAGCGCAGAATGCTCCAGAGATGCCTGGTTTCCTCTTCGGGGAATCCACACAACAGCTCAGATATGGGGATAGACAAACCCGTCTGATACGTTCAAAGACTTACCGAGCATCTGCAAGGAGAAGGAAAGAAAAACAAACATGTGGATGAAAGGATTCCTGGAAGATGACAAAAAGGAAAGAAAAGGAGACAGGGATGAATAAGGCGACCCAGACAGGTCCCAAGGTTTTCTGGGAGCCCACCATCCCCTTGAGGAGAGGAACCTCAGCATCTGCTCAGTAGCCAGACTGTCACTGCCTCCTTGTCCCCTCTGTTCCTCATCCTCTGAAACCTGCAGTGCAACCTCATCAGTGAGGAGCAAATTTCAGCAAAGCAAGGACATTGCTCCTTAACTCCCTGACCCCCACCCTGGCCACTTGGAACAGCTAATGGTTCTGCAGCTATTAAATGAGCCTCATATCTCATCCTGTCCCTTTTGCATCCTCCCCAGGGAACTCCGCTTTGCTTTCTTTGCATGAAACATGTAGCCCAAGGCAGACTTTTCTTACTGTGCTTGGCACCAGTCGCATCAGACACATCCATCCATCTTTCAGTCTTCCAGAGCTCAGTCCACTGACATTCAGAAGTCTTCCAGGTATTATTCCACAGCTCCTTTTTCCTGCCCCAATATCAAGCATGTGGTTTCATCCATCCAAAAAAAAATAATAATGAGGGCAACCTGTGATCTTCCAGAATAACCAGAGGAGCCTCTGCTCTAGCTGTAACCAGAGACCATTGGAGGAGGGTGTTGAGAGTTGTTCACATCCCACAGGAGATCACAGAATCACAGAATCGTTAAGGTTGGAAGAGACCTCTAAGATCATCAAGTCCAACTGTCAATGCTCAAGACTGGTCTGCAAACTCCACACTACAGTGCTGAGGTCCCAGACAGGAATGATCCTCCAATTCTTGTGCTGTAGAATCGCCCTTGGTCCCCAGCACGGAGCAGGGATGGGGCTGCAGATCCCTAGGAAAGCCACTTCTGGCAGCCTGAAGTCCTGCTTGCCCTCATGGACCTCCCATCTGCAGCTCTGCCTTTCCCCAAAAGCTGCTGAGGCAGGGATGGGTCAACATGGTATCACCTACTCTATGATGTCCTTAGCCCTGGGATTTGAAGTCGCTGCACTGCTTTGAAGCTCAGAACTGCTGGTCGCTGCTGTGAGGATTAGGTGCAGTGAGAGATGCTCACAAAACAGAGGGATGAGGAAGGATTACCCCCTTGGTTCCCAGTGCAGGCAGCCAGGACTGACCACAGGGACAGGAACAGATCTGCACTGCCCATAGCCAACGCATGGGCACATCTCGCTCACCTGCAATGCACAGACCTCTGCCACATTATGGACACTATTTTGAAGAGCTCTCAATGCCATAATGATGAGCTGCTGCTGGACGGGACAGTCCTGCTCCTGCCACCCTGAGCTGGATCAGTGGAAAGCTGTTTGCTGCCAGGGCTGGTTTTCACCCTGCACGGTCTCGGTGTGTGAGCAGACAAGGAGGCACAGGTGAATGGGTAGCAGTTCTCCAGCAAGGGAAGGAGACAGACCCTTTCAGTGGCTTCAGACTTTGCCGGCCCATAAAACATCAAAATGGGCTTAAGAGAGCTGTCGGTTTGGGACCAACACTACCTGAGAGATCCCATGGGAGACTGGCTTACAGGATCACAGCATCAGCGAGGGAAGAGAGCTGGGAAGGGACCAGCCCTGGTGGAGCATTGCCTGGTCTCGAGGCACTGGAGGGGCACATGGAGACCTGAGAGGTGGATGGGCAGCTCTGCACTGCTCTGTGTGCAACTGCAGAGCTAACACCACCTCCACGTTCAGCTCAATGCACGGCTGGACAGCAGGTCTCACTCCAAAAGGGGCACAGGGCACAGCGTGCCCTCAGGGACAGGAGGAGAGAACCTGTCCCCACCACCTCTTGCTCACATCCTCTCTCAGGTGCTCCTGTCCTTATCTGCTCCCTCCCCACAGGACACAGCCCCAGCCCCTGGTCTTTCTCCCATCATGACTGTCTCCCTCGATGCATCGGTCCAGCAGTGAGCTGGTCTCCAAGCAATGCTGCAAGCCTTCTTGCAGCTGTTTTCGTGAGTGCTGTCTGACCCCGTGAAGGTGAGACTTTCTGGGGCATCCCTGCAGCAGGGATGGGGAGTATGTGGTATGCCATGGCAGTACCAGCCGGTGCCAGCACAAGGGACCCTGCATATCCCAGATTATGGAGACAGCGTCGAGATAACATGAGGCACAGCTGGCACAAGGCGTGGACTGAAGCTCAGCAGCTCTTTCTGGGCTGCACAAACATTATTGCTCCCAGGTCCCAGGCTGAGCAGCTGAGCCAGTGAGCACCAGGACCATTAATAGTGCAGCGACAGTGTTTAAACCAGAGCTGCCACCGCCACAGACACAATAACTCCTCGTGCCCAAGGGACTGATTAGCAGCGGCTGCACTTTCCATCATCCTCTGCAGATGTGGCCAGAGGTGAAAGGGTGCAAAGTGGACCCCTGGGGCTACGGTGCACCCCGCCATCACCAGGTCCTTCCCTGTGTCTGTGCCCTGTGCCCTCTTCCTCATGTCTGTTTGCTGGAGCCCCTTCTGCAGAGCTCCAGGGCTGCACTGCGACTTATTGTCGAGTGTTTACTGTCATTGCCGGGGAGACATTAGTTCAGATTATGTCAAAACAAAGTTATTCCAAGCTCAATCCTAGAGAAAAATATTATTGTAAGCAGTGATTGGCGAGGGGCGGTGTGTCCACCGCCAGCAATCCCAAAGCCCAGGGGGTGGGGGGAGATAGGATCTTTGTTTTCAAGCCAGGCTCCCAGCCAAGAGCAGCCAAAGCCGAGGTAGAAGGGAGATTTTGTGAGGCAGCCAGCAATTCAGGTCAAAGCTTCATCTTGTCCAGAAAAAAAAAATCTTTTAAACTGTAAAGAGAAAGTGCTGTTCCAGCCCCAGCCTTGGCCAGAAAGCATATATGCCATATTGTCCAGGAATTGAATGTAAGGAATCCAGATATGCCATGTTATCCAAGAATCACATGTAGGAAATCCAGGAGTGACTTGTTATCTAGGAATCACATGCTGGGAAGCCAGATACAGCCTGTTAGACAGGGATTGTATGCAAGGAATCCAGATGTGGCACATCAGATGGGGGCTGGATGCAGGGAATTCAAATGTGCTGCATTACCCCAGAGCTGCGGGAAGGGATGAGGAACAGGCAAACACGTGCAGGCATCTTAAAGCACAGGTACCCAGCTGGCTACAGCCTGAGCTCAGAAACAGCTGAAAAGCACAAACCAGCCTCAAAACCAGGGGCTGTGAGGGCAGAGAGGAACTGGTCAGGGTGGGGGCAGCATTGTGGTTCAGAGTCTGGCCCTGCAGCTGGGGATCAATGGGGAGAGGCAGCGGTCCTTCCCACTGCTGCTCAACACTGACCCCAGGGCTACCAAAAGAGTCCAGGAGCCAGAGGGGCCTGGAGGGCAGCTGGCAGAGGGAAGAAGATGCACCAAGGAGGGGAGGAGACGATGCAAGGGTATAAATGAGCCTGGAGAGGTGCAAATAAGGACAGCAAAATGCAGGCAAAGTCTCAGGAGAAATTCCCAGACAGTGAGACAGAGCAGGCAGTGGACACCTCTCCTGGGGCTGGACAGGGCGGATAGGCGCTGTGGAGCTGGCTCCCCGGGAGGGACCAGGGATGGTGCCCAGAGCAGCCTCACTGAGGGGTGCTAGGGATGTCTCAGGGGGTGGTCACCGACACCATCCCAGATCCCGTCCCAGGCTCAGCGGCAGTGGGGGGAGCACAGCCTGCTCAGTCTGGGACATGGGCACTGCAGGGGGCTGCCAGTACAGGTGCTACCCTTTCACAATCCTGGGCAGTGCTGGGGGCAAGGAGACCTTCCCCAACACATTTTCCCTAGGATCACCACCTAGTTTGGCTGGAGAGAGAAACACCTCTGCAGGGTCACAGTGCCACTCCCAATCCTTCCAGCACAGCCAGGACATGTTCCCAGGAGCTGCCGGTGCCATCCCCTGGCAGTCAAGGCTTATCTGGTCCCATCCCCATGGGAGACTGGGAATGGGTCCCATTGCCCCTGTGCTGGAGTGATTCAGTGCCAGCCAGCGATTCGGTGCTGTGAGCTTCCCACCACAGTGTCCTGCAGCTCAGGTGCACTGCTCTGACCACATCCACTCCTTTTCAGGATGTGGTTTTTCATCTGGATGAACTTGAGGTTTTTCATCCTCTCAGCATCTATTTCCATTGGTCCCTCCCACTTGCTGAATGAGTGCCACAGAAATAAAGTGCTGGGCGGCTCTGGGAACTGGCCAAAGCACAAGCTGTGCAAATGGCACCAGGCAAAATGCCCAGTATTATTCTGGCACTGAAACAGGCTCTTGAGAGACTGGCCAGAGCCCTCCCCTTCCCCAGAGCTCCTGGAGGAAGGGGCACCCGCAGGGTGGAGGTGAACCTTGCCTCAGCCGTGGTGATGCACAGTATCAGCAAATCCTCCCTTGCTTTGTGAGGCTGGGTGTAGGATGGAGCAGAGAAGGAGGGAACGGTCAGGGGTGGGACAGCAAGGATGCCTCTAGGCAGACTGCGAGCATCTGGGCATCTCAGTGGTTGCTCTGGGAAAAGAGAGGCACCCAGTGCCTGATCCTGCCCATGTCATCTTCTCTGGGTGAAGACAGGCTGATGGGAGAGTGTTTCTCAGACCGAACGAGCTCCTTGTGCAGACAAACGGGTGGGTGTCAGCACCACAGGCTGTACCCTTGTCCCCAGCATCATCTGCTGCTTGTCTGTGTCACCGTGTATGATGGCTTATATCTCTGTCCCATACCATCCTCCGTTCCTCTGCACTGTCTTGTCTGTCATCTATATGATTTCCAATGTCCACCACCATCCTGGTTTCATTGTGCCCAAGCCACTCTTTGCTGCTGGACATGGACCTGGACCCACCCTCTGGCCCTTGGCTCATCTGGATACCACCTGCCGGAGGGCAAAACCCTTTTCCTCTCATTAAAATGGCCCTGTCCCCTGTCCTCGCCAGGAAGGAAGGAGGCAGAAGCAGGCACTTACTCCTGCTCTGAAAATCTCCTCCATGCATGGCCTGGCTGGTCCTGTTGCACGGCCTGGAGAGGTGTGACAGTGCTGTGGCTGGCGAGAGGACACCATGCCTTCCCCTCCTTGAGGGCTGGCACTGCCTGGCCGAGGCACTCCCATCCTCTTCCAGTTCCCAACTCGGGTACCAGTGCTGGCACTCTTTAGCTCACGTGCCTGCACTGCATTGCACATAAACTGTGACAGCAGAGAGGTGACAACATGTGCCCTGTCCTCTCATGGACATGGGTCACAGCAGGTGTTCTCCCAGCTCTGGGAGCTGCAAAGTGGTCCCAGATCCTCCACTTCAAACACAACACTGTTTCCGTGTCCTCCACCCTGGAGCTGACCAGAAACCTTCCTTCAACAAGACGCTCTGCACACCCTGAGCACACCAGCTGGTTTCTTACAAGGGCCGTGAGGGAATGGGATGAGCACCATTATTTGATCCTCACCAGAAAAGGTTACCTGGAGAATTTCTCCTACAAGCTGGCCCAAAGCCATCATGCTGCAGCACCAAAGCTCCAGGCAACAGTGAATCCTCCCAGCATCCAAGAATCTCCTTCAGTGCCTGGTGACCCTTGAGGAGTGGGAAACTGAAGCTTGTTTCAAGGCTGAATTTGTCTAAATTAGGTTTCCAGCCAGTGGACCGTAGCATGCATTTGTCTACGCTCCCGAAAGCCTCTCCCACCAGGAAACAACTTTATGTGCAATACCTTAAAAAATGATCACGTCACCTCCCAGACTTCTCTGAGTGAGAGGGATAAACCGAGCCTTGCAGCCCACAGTTAATTTCCCAGCCCATGGGACCAGGGGTCCGTGATGAGTGGACATGTCTGCACGCTGGGCCATCAAGCCCTGGCTCCTGACAGGTCTCCAGGCCCTCGGCGTTGTCCTGTCTTTCCAAGACTTGTTAGATGTCAGTGTCAGCATTTCAGGGACTCTTCCAGCAGCTCATTCCCAGCTCGAGGGTGTAAGTTAACCAGGCCTGTCAGTCTGTGGCTGCACCACCTCCTCCATTACAGATGTTGATTTCTTAACCCCCCAGGACTGAGTGTGTCTATGCTTTGACCCAAGCACAGGCTGGAGTTGTCTATTAAATACTGATGGGTTTGCTTGCTAGAATTTGACTCTGTTTATTCTGTGCAGGGCTAGGATCAAAGGTTGGCTTGGTCTGGTCATCTTAAATGTATATTTTCAAAGACATCTTGCTACCATTAGCCAGCGACAGTTCATTGATTTCTTTGGCTTCCCCTTCTACCACCTGCACACTTAACCAGAAGTTCTTTACATTGCTGCAGCCCTCTCTTTTCCCCATCGTCCCTGGAGTCCTCCAGCTTCTCCAGCCCATGGGTTGTTTTTTGACACGTCCCAGGATCTTGGCAGGAAGCTTTCTCCATGCAGGAGAAGTTTCCTGCCTGCCCTGCACAGAAGGTGACAGGACAGATGGGAGCTTCCCATGAAGCAGATAAGCTCAGCTTGAAACAATAACCCTGGGTTTTTTCATTTCCACACCTACAACCTTCTCCTGGGCTGCAGAAGAATTTTCAGGGATCTTGAAAACCAGAATTGCACCATTTTGGTGCTCAGTAACAACTGGTGGTAGTGACAGACCCCACAGCCAGCCTGCCAGAGCCCTTCCCGAGGTGGACAAGAGCTTGAGACGTGGCTCTCATTGATCACACCTCTCTGGTGGGACCTTGCTCTGCTGGGTCTAAGGGCAGACCCTTTCCAAGGTCTTCACCAGCTGCTGCCATCTCGCAATCCCAGGAAATGCCATCAAGGTCTCTTTTTTCATCCGATGATCACTCTGCTTCACACCACCAGCTTTCCCAACGTCTGACTCTGCCTGCTCAGCATAACTCACCCTTCAAAAAGGCATGGTCAAAGCAGGAGAAATAGGCTGAGGAAGAGGGAAGGCACGCTGCCCTCTTCAAGGCAGCCAAACAGAGTAAACACTTCATCTCCATCCAGCTTCCTCCCCTCTGCCCCACACACGAGGCAGGCTCCCGCCTGGTCCCCACCTGCTGCATCAGAGTCCTCTGATGGCAGAGGCAGAGGAGTCCTCCCCCTCCAGCTGCAGCCCACCATGCTCACACAGCCAAACTGCCTCTGACAGCTTCTTCCCTGGGAGAATTATTTTGGTCTATGAAATCATGGGTTTTAGGGCACTGTTGGGATGTCCTTGAATGAGTCCCAGTTTTTGCTAACACCTCCTACTCTACATTTACAGCCCAGCCAGTCATGCCAGCGATTGTTTCGCATTCGAGCAAACTGACCTTTCCAGTGTCCAAACAAACACTGTGTTCATTGATGTCCAAGGCGAGCGCAGCCACACCACTCACGGTGCCCACAGATCCCCTGCATCCAGGGCCCAGCAATTAACCTGTCATTAGTGGAGCAGAGCCCGCTCACGCATTACCCTGACAGTGTCCAGAGCTTTCTGCAAGGACTGGCTCTTATCTGGGATTTTTAGAAACCCTCAAGAAGTTACGTCACTGGCTGCACAAGACATCCGCTAAGCCTCTACCAGGCATCTCCTTTCCCTCTGCAAGCCTTTCCTGTAAGCTGCAATCACGCTTCCCCTAAATGACCCTGTCTCTAATTAATGAAGCACGGCTGCCCATGGGGCTGCAGGCAGAGGTCAGCGCTGTCAGCGATGGTGTCTGCTCCTCTCCTGCCCCTGGGATGAGTCTGTGCATCTCCCCACAGCCATCAGGTCATGGTGCTCATCAAACCTTTTTATGCCTTTTAAGCCTTTTCTGAAGAACCCCTCCTGGCAACAGTGCTTCATTCATTCCCCATCCCGTTTTTCCCTCTCTGTGAGACAGTAAAATACTTTACCTTTGGGCTTTTTTTTTCATTAATCGCCATGGACAGCTCTGCAAACATCCCAAGTTCAGACTAGTCCTTTGCCACATTTTTGGCAGCCGCAGGGCCTGAGTCCCTCCCAGCCGCCTTCATTCCTAAAAGTCAGTTTGTTTGCTGTAACTCGCACTACTCCTGGCAATGCTTTCACTGGACTGACGGCTGCCACTATAATTGCATCGTGTGTTGGGCAATAGCATGAGGAGACTTTGTGTTTCTAAAACTGTCTATTTTTGGGATCCATGTGTAGAGGCGCTGTGGCTGAGGTCAGCCATCCAGCCACATGCACACGCTGACCTCCTGGAGACTCCTCTACCCCGTCCCACCTCATGGGACATGCTCTGACACCCAGGTGCCCCAAACCTGTGCCAAAGGGCTCAGACCACTCACAGCAGGGACCATCCCGCAGCAGCTGACCCAGAGTTTGGTGCCTATCAGGCTCTCATCGCTCGCACATATGGTCCACATCAAGCTCCCAGGGCCTCCTTGATCTCCCAGGTAGTGGAATCTCATTCCTCTCAGGAGGAAAGCTGGCAAGTTGGACGCCAAGTTTGTGAGGTCTCCACATGTGGTTAGGTACTGGGTGCACTTTACTAGGCATTGGAAATGATGTGGGTACTGCTTGGTTGTTGGTCACACCAAGACCTGCTGCTCCAGGAGGTGCCCATCCAGCACTGCTATCTCCCACCCCCATGTTACCCAACAAGACGTGTGACTGGTCCATCAGCAGTGGATGGATGTGGACACATTGCACGGACCATTCACTCTCAATGCACCTCCTGTGGCATCCAGATACCTCCATGGAGATCAGCCAAGGCAGGGGTATGGTCACCTCCTTCCCCATGGAGCCACATCTCCAGCATGAAGGTCTACATCAGGCCAAGTTTTCTTGGTTCATGTAGGAGAGGGCCAGATCCCACCACACCAAAGTGGGCACTGCCAACAGATGTTTGCACAGCTGGAAGGGCAAAGGCCATAGCATCCTTCGGATCTCCTTCCAGGCAGAGGGGATGGGAAAGGCCATTGGCTGCAGCACAATGCTGGTCTCCTCCAGGAGAACCCCTATCCCATGAGATAGTCTCTTCACCTTGAAGATCTGCAGCATGTCATGCTGTCAGATCCTGGAAGGAAGACCCAGGTCCAGAGGTCAAGGTGGCCAGGGCTGTCCAGTCTGCTGCTGGTAGATGACAGAGATGTCCAGGGGGGCTCATCAAACCCAACAGTCTCTGGTGCCCACCTGAACTCCCCAAGGGCATGGAGCAGCTCTGCTCTGGGTGTCCACAGCACATCCAACACGAAGCAGCCCCTCAGCCGCTGCGCAGGGGTTTGGAGGCGTCAGCAGTGCAGGCGTCAGTGACTCATGGAGTGAGAACAGGCAGTTCTGCAGAACCGGGGAGCCCGGGGAGACAACAACAGAAATTTATTACACCAAGCAGCCTGAAAACAAACCCAAGGAATGTTTATTATTTTTCCTATGTGGCAGGGAAATAAAGCACGATTGTCTCTCGCCTGGAAATGCTGGCATCCCCACACACGCCTCCTCTGTTGAGATAGCATCCGCAGCTGGACACTCCCAGCCTTGAGTCAGGGCTGCCTCTCTGTGGTCCATGCTGTGGAGGGATGGGAGATTTATGGAGTGACTGAATCCCTGGGATGGAGCCCACTGGGAAAGGTCATCCCGAGCCGCAGGAGCACCTGCCATGGACTTGGGTTTTCTTTCCCTCCAGCACAGCCCCCAGGCTGCGAGTGATGGATGTGCATCAGCAGGGGATGCCATCACCCCTTCCCCCAGACCTGTTTCTCCCCTCACCAGGGGAAAGCATTGGTGGCAGAAGAGAGCTGGGACATGCTGTGGGGCTGCCACATTGGGATGCTTGTGTCAAGTCCACACCTTGCACATTGGCTGCACCCTCTCTCAGCATCCTCCCAGCCCACAGCTTCCCTCCTTCCCCATCCCTCCTGGCTTCAGCCAAGGTCAAGGAAGGTGACACCTGGGACATCATTGGTCAAACAGCACCCAACCCAGCCCAGATCCCCTGCAATGAGCAGCCAGCAGTGCTGGACCCACTGAGCAAAGCCTCAGAGACATTGTGAGGAAGGCTAGGTCACATCCAGCACTAATGCCCAGACACCCAACAGACAGCAAAGATTCATCCTGAAAGCCAGGTGGTCTCATCCTACACCACATCCCATCCAGATGTGTTCTTTTGCTCTGCTAACATGCTGCTTTCAAGAGAAACGAGCATTCCTTCCTGGGGTGCCATTCCCCAAAACTGCATCCTCAGGATCAGGAATACCAGCGCTGAGACTGGTACAAACAGGATGTGCATGGGGATGGGGTGCAAACACCTCTGGGAGAAGGGCCCTGGGAAGGGAAGGTGTTATGAGTGATTGGATCATCAACACATTGAGATCATAACACATCTTGGTGCAGGGGGGACTACATTGTGTAAAAGGCACTCAGGGAGCCACCTGTGCACCCATCACTTGGGGATCACTACATCCATCATCGTCATCACGGGATCCAAGGGTGGTGACATCTTTTCTTATCTCTTCCCCTTCCTATCTCCTTTTTCTCTTATTTTCTTCTTCTAAATGTTACCAGTAAGAACCCACATTCCCAATATGTTGCATTTTCTAAGCTTGAGTTGTTTACCTTTTCAAATTGAGGTACTTTATAAATAAAATATTTAATTGATCATTTGGTATCATTTCACTTTAAGTTCTCACTTTTTTCACCTTAAGTGAAAAGTTCTGCAGATCCCCTTGGGTTGCTCTCCTCCTGCCTCTGAGGTGGGACGTGACACTCACCAGGCACCCAGGCTGGAAAAACAAGGGACTGACTGCTCCAGAGGGCAGATTTAAGCCACTAAAATCACAGAATCACAGAATGGTTTGGGTGGGAAGGGACCTTTAATCTCCTCTAGTCCAACCCCTGCCATAGGGGTCACAACTCCATCAGCCCAGGCTGCTCAAAACCCATCCAGCCTGGCCTTGGACAGTGCCAGTGGGGAGGCATCCACAGCCTCCCTGGGCAACCTGGGCCAGGGCCTCACCACCCTCACAGTAAAGAATTTCTTCCTGATATCTAGTCTAAATCTCCCCTCTTCCAGTTTAAAGCCATTCCCTTCTCATCCTATCACTCCATGCCCTTGTAAACAGTCCTGGGAGGCTGCTCTAAGGTCTCCCTGAAGCCTTCTCTCATCCAGGCTGATCAACCCCAACTATCTCAGCCTGTCCCCATAGCAGAGGTGCTCCAGCCTCTGATCATCTTCGTGGCCTCCTCTGGACTCGCTGCAATGACTCAATGTCAAGAAGATGAGGAACAGACCGGAGTCATAAAACGCCCAGGTGAGCAGAGGAGCACCATCCCGTCAGCAGCACCCTCTACCTTACACCTTCCAGAGGTGGGCGAGGATGGAGAGAGGAAAGGCTGTGAGCACTGCTGGCCCACAGACACTGGCTGCAGCTGCCCCAGCTCATGTTTTCTGCACACTGACATCCCTTCACAAGCCAGCTCCGAGCCAGGCTCCCACTCAGCCCTCTCTGCGATGTGGTCTTGCAAGTTTTTCCAGCTTTGACCTCAGTCCTGTTGCAGAACACGCAGCCTTGGCAGGCTTGGGAGGGCTGGAGCCCATCCCACTCCCTGCCCTGTCTCGCAGGGCCCAGCCCTTTACAAATCAAGAACATTTATTTAAAATATTAAAAAAAAAAAACAAACCCCTCACATAGAGCTAGGGAAGCCCTGAGACAACAAACGAACATGAGTGTGATGCTAAGCTTCAAAAGGGCAGACAGAACTAGTCTGTGCCTCATAAAATAATGAGCGAGTATTAGGAAAAGATCCTTAAATACCACAGATAAAAAAAGCAAAAGCATCTGGCATGGACCGCTTGCAAAGAACATCTCTTGCCTGAGAAACTTAATTGTTTTGTCAGGAGGAATTACTGGATGAGGCCAATTAGAGCTGGACTTTGGTTCGATGCTTGGTCTGATGGCCCCACAGATTAGCACCCACACGCATTTCTGTGTCCCCAGCAGTGTCACCAGCTCTGTCCCAGCATGTGGAGCAGTGCCTGAAAACTGCCAGGGGCGCAGCGCTGTGTCCTGGTTTATGTGGAGGGAGGGTGCAGGGTCGGTCCCTGAGCCCCAAGGACACCAGGACAGGGGGGGCTGGGCTGCTGTTGTGCAGAGACATGAGAGCAGCAAAGCAGAGCCCCTGACCCCTGAGATCCCACAGCTGCTCCATGGGGACATCCCCTGAAGGGTCTGGGAAAGTGAACTGTGGGAAGGAGTCCTGGAGCCTGGGGAGGGCAGTGAGGAAGGAGAAGTTTGCGCTGTGATGGGGAAGTAGGCTTATCCTCAGAGTGCAGGTTTGTGCTCCGTGTCTGGGAGCAGCCCATGACGACTTGTTCTGGTACTGGGGGCAAGACGTGCAGCTCTGTCAGCAGAGCCATGCCGGTGAGTTGGGACAATCCTGGCATCAGGTGTGGTGTTGGAGACAGGAAGAGAGTCACATCCCAGATAAATATGCTGGAAAATCAGCTTCAAACAGTGGCCGTAATGAGCAGCCTAGGGCTCAGTAACAAGGTCAGGGAGCATCCCCCACCCTGCATCTTCTCCACTCCTTTTCTGCAAACCTCCGTTGGGGTTTGACCCTTCTTTGACAGCCGCCAGTTGGTGTCATCTCTCAGTGCCTTCAGCCCCTCTGGCACAGCTGTCACCTCAAGGGGCAGGCATCCCTGTGTGCTACCAGAAAATGGCAGAGCACCTGAGGCTGGAGGAGGCTTGTGGAGGTGTCTGATCCAACTTCCCCCAGTGCAGCAGGTCCAATGTGATCAGGTAGGCTGGGTTGGTGTCCAGCCAAGTCCTGAACATCTACAAGAGCAGACATCCCACCACCTCTCTGAACCCTTGTTCCAGTGTTTGACCATCCTCACAGGGGAAAAACAATTTCCATCATGAAAAGTTCTGATGATTCCCTGTGTTGCAACCACTGCCCATCATCTCTGGTCCTCCTGCTGCACCCCAGCAAGCTGAGGGACAGGAAACAATGCAGCCACTAATTGCTGCTCCCTTGCTGCTCTCCTCCTCCTCCTCACCACCGTGGTGCTGCTGCATCACCCTGGCTGGTCTCCTGGCCAAAACAGACCCATTCCCTGCTGAGGGGATGGGTGGGAGCACTTGCCCTCGCAGTAGGTCCAGGTTTGGAGGTGCCACGCTTCCTGGGAGCCTTTGCCCTGCCTAAGCAGCAGGGACTGCAGGCTCAAGGCCAGGGGGAGCATGGAGGTTTGCAAGGGCAGCGCAGGAAGTGGAAAAGGGCAGAGGCAAGGAAAGCTTTAGCATAGCCCTTGTGAAGGGAGACATCCATTCACGGCAGACAGCAACCCAAAGCATGAGTGAAACCAGATCCTGACGAGGAGATAACAGGGTAATTACAGGGAAACTGGAATTTAAACCATGGCTTGCTTGCACTCAGCCCAGGAAAAGAGCAGACTAAATACCAAAAGATCAGCCGCACGTGCACAGTCCTGGGCACTGCCCCAGGGAGCTTGCTCTCCGCAGAGGCCAGGGCAGGGGGTCGTACTTACAGCCCAATGGGACTGGTGGCACCCAGGGATGCTGTCATGGAGCATCCAACCTCTGCGGAACACTGCCAGCCTAGGGGCTGGGAAAGCATCCCATCCCATCTCATCCCATCCCACCCCATCCCAGGAGGCTGTGCTTACTGGTCCCACGGGGTGAAGAAAAGAGGGGTTTGAGATGCCTAAACCCACACCATGTTTTGAAGGCACAGACCTGGTGGAGGTGGGCAGAGCCAGGCAGGGTAAATGCTTTCCCAGCATTGCTTCTCACAGCAGGGCTGCAAATGGTGCCCAAGACCTTGCTTATTTAATCAATGGTTGGGATTTCTTCTGCAAAACCAGCTGAAGTTATGTGATCTTAGCCCTGGCAAGAGGCATCCCTGATGCTTCATGGCTCTGGCCATGGGGTGTGACCCGAGGCAATTCCCTCTTCCAGATTGCACCCCATAACTATAAAAATCCCTGCTCATCACAAGAGAGACTGAGGGACAAGCAAGGGAGGGCCAGGGCACTAAGCCCCACTGTCTACAGCGGGGAGCAGTTGGGGGCTGGCAGGATGGGACATGGGAAACACATGGAGGAGAGATCCTGTCCTCCACCCTGACGTGCACCCAGGGATGCAGGCCTGAGCTCAAGCCTGTCTTGACCTCTCCATTGCTCTTGCTGGGATGGATGACTGACAGGGCCATGGGGAAACAGGCAGCCCCCACCCAAAGCCCCATCAGAGAGCTCAAAGTAGCAGCAAGCCTGGTGACCACCAGGTCTCCAAGCCTTGTTCCCCACTGCAGCACTGCTGTTGTGTCCCATCACTAACCCATTCCCCCACTAACACCCTTGCTGAAGGCACTCAGGGACAAGACCAGGGACAGCAAATCTCCTTGCTGACGGTGCTCCGAGTAGAGCAGAGTGGATGCATTGCCCTGACCTGTACGTCGCAGGCATTTTTATGCATTTACGGCACCACTGATGTCTGTCCACCAGCACTGCACCCTAGCACAGCACCCAAACAGCAATGTGCACTCTTGCACAGTCTGTCACCCTGTTCTGGCAGTGGCAGACCCCTGCAGGCAGCTGGTGGGAGTCCCTGCCTGGGCAGGTTTCTGAGCTGGGGGCTGTAAATTTGGGATTACAGGGTCTAATCCTGGGACATTAGACCCCTGTCACTCTCTTATCACGGGACAGAAAACATAAACTAGTCCCTGGAAAAATACACTGGGGAAGGGGTCTTTCATCACCCCCGACCCCCAGGCTCCTAGGGTTGGTAGGAGGCAATCCATCTCTGCCCATGAGCCCCTCCAAGGGGACAGGACAGCTTCACAGGCCACCATCGGCCCCAGATGGCCGCCAGCTCCCCTCTCACTGCTGGGTGCAGAAGTGCAGCATCCCAGGATGTGCTGTCAGGAGGAGGGGAGCAGACCATAAATCACCCCAGTTATGATGGAAGCTGGGTCTGGGCCATGGCCGTGGCAGCCTCTTCTGCTCCCCTTGCCAAAGGGAACAAGCAGGGCATGGGGGTGCTGGCGGTGCTGCCTCCAGACGCAAACCGTCTGCAATGTTGCTTGCCCAGCCAGGGGGCTAGGCAGCAGCCGTGGGTATTTATATCAAACAGGGGCAAGGGTTGCATTATTTAATTTTATTTTTTTGCGGTACAGCAGGAAATAGCTGGGATAGTTACATACCTGGCGAGATGGCCAAGGGACCAGGGGCCAAGAAACACAAAGGATCTGGCATCACCCAGAGCATCTGTGCTGCACGCAGCTTGCAAGCATCCAGGTCTGCGTGTGTCGGCATGCCTGGAGACAATGGGTCACAGCAGGGACCCCTACATATGGCCGACATTTCAGGAACTGGTGGTGAGTGGCCAGCACACGTGGGGTGACATGAGGTGACGCACTGAGCTCCATCCACCTAGCAGCAGAGCAGAGCTCTCCAGCAAGCTGCACAAGCACACAGAGCCCAGCCACCTCCCTACCTTGGGGGCAGGTTCAGAGACCCCCTCACATCCCCAGCACCTGGTTTATCTGCTGACCCACAGCCCAAGATGAGACCAAGCTCCTCTGCAGCCCATGGGGACCACAGGAGAGAGGTCTAAAGCAGGAGCTGCAGAGCCCTTGTTCTTCCTCCTGTCCCAGTCAAGAGCCAGGACACTGCCACAGAGAAGTTCACTGCTCCTGCTGCCCATAGCCCACCAAGCCCCAGCACAAGACCTGGTATTGGGCTGGTCTCTGGTGTTGGCAGTAGTAGAGGTTGGTCTAGGGACCTCCTGAGGTCTCTTCCATCCAGTTCTGCCAACGTTTGTCTCAGCACCAAGGCACGTCAATCTCTGCCATCCATCCTGGACGCTCTGTGGTGATGCCAGATCAGACACCCTCCTCCAATGCCCACCACACCAGCCACTCACTGCTGGCCGACCAAACCTGGTGAAGGTCACCTGGCTGTAGCACCAAGGGATGACCTCCCTGCCTCTGCCCTGTGACAGGGCAGCTCCAGTGGAGAGCAGACATGAGTGTGGCTTGGTCTGGAAGAGGAAGGTTGTCTTTCCCTTGGCCAAGCACGTGATGTCAAGTGGGCTGCAGGTCACTAGACCTCAAACGAAAGGATGTGATGAAGCCGGAGAGACTCTTATAGGGCTTTGGGCACTGGTACTTCACTGCTGCTGTCTTGACCCCCAGATCCTAGTCCTACCAGCAGACCAATTGTCCTTCTCTTGCTGAGGCCAAACAGACCAGGTCCCTCCTGACCCTGCTCTCCAGCCCCATGGTCCTCTCCAGCCTGGTCAGACTGGTTACATCTTCTTGCCTGAGATTTTCGTTTCATAGCACATCCCTTAATGAGGTGGGTTGCAGGGTGGTATTTTTATAATACCATTTCTCTGACATATCAGGATAGTTTTGAACTCTAACTTGGTTTTTCAAGGCTTCTCACAGGGCTGTGGAGTCTGCAAATGTATGGTCTTAATTTAAGGGAGCTCTTTGGGAATCACATCTGCACACAGGTTGTAACTGTCCCAGATAGTCCTCAGATGCTCCCTGCTGATCAGTGTGAAAGAGCATCAAACCCTTCCTGCAGTCAAGGAGCAAACATGTGCCTTTCCCACCTGCCTTTTCCCTTGCTTCAGGAGCAGATTCGTTGCTTTCCCCTTGCACTGAAGGTGGGTGCAGTGCCTCAAGGCACCGTGAGTCCCCATACATCACCACCTGCAGGGGTGACCAGCAGAAACACAAGATGTGCGCAGGGTGACACATCCTCAAATACTTCTCCAGCTTACAGCAGTTTGCAGTTCATGGACCTCCTGAGCCAAAGTTGAGTCTTTTTATGCGATAATCCCTGGTGGATTTTTCTTCCATGAACTTCAGATGAACCCACCCTTTGAACCCACGTGAGCTCCTCATTTACTTGTTCTCAAAGATAATCCACAGACGAGATTTCTTCAGCCAGCAAGTGAAATGATGCAAGACAAAGGCCCATCAGGCTTTTTAAAATAGGGGGTTTATCCAAATGCCCTTCACTCAGAACTCCAGCCCACCCTGGGCTGAGCTCTCAGCCCTGCCAGGAGGACATCGGCTGCACTCCCCGACTCAATATCAAGGCAGGAAAAGAAAGTAGCCAAACAGCCATCCGAAATCTACCCACAGTCGCACTGCTCCAGGACCACCGAGACCACCAGGGACCACCCTCACCTTCCCTGTAGACCCTTGAAAAGACATCAGCCGTCTCCACCAGGTCATGCTGCATCTGCCCATGCACTCGTGTTACCCTGCCTCTAATGATTTATTGTTGTTTCCGCTGTCTGGGCCCCTCCTCCTTGTTCTTGAGATAATTGCAGAGATTTCCATTTTGCCAGATTCCTAGCCTGTCTCTGAACTTACTCCCTTAAAGCGGTTTTCCAAAGGGCCAGGCAGCTGCCCTGCAGTGTCCTCCCTCACACACGCTTCCCAGGAGCTATTACGTAGCAGTTCTTATTCCTCAGTCTTCATTTTGCTGCTCTCCCTCTTTCCTTTTCCAAGACATTAATTGCACATCCTCTTCCAGCTGCAACTGTGAGTTAGGATAGACCCACCACCAGACTGCCTAACCAGGTCATTTGGATCAGCATGGGCTGGAGAGCATTCAGACCAGCAGCTCCAGCCAGGATATCCAAAGATGCAATCCTCCAGCGAAATCCCCCAAAGTTGAAATCCTCCGGCAAAGGAAGGACAGGACTCAACAGCCAGGAGTGCTTGGTTGACGGGGCTTCAGCCACCAGAGGTGACATCATCGCACTCTAGGAGGGATGAACCCTGTCCATGGTCACTGGCACCCAAACCTTTGTCACCTTCCCAGCCCATTCTTCTCTGCTGGTCAAATCCAGTCTCAAAGCCACTTTTTTCCTCTGTTTTCTGTGCATGCTTTCCCTGAATGCTCCATGTCTGAGCATGGTCCATGTCTGGTCATTTGGGTCCAGTTGGAGGTGGCAAAGCTCAGCTCAGGTTCAGCTCAATTCAAGACAAAAATAATGGTTTGGCCTATCTGGCTCCACTCCACTGGGAACCCCACAATTCCAATTTGGGCAGGATGGGTAGGGGGTGATGCAACTGAGGGATCCTCCATCTCTTCTACCCAAGACAAGCTGCTGGGCTCGCAGCAGAGCTGGGATTCACAGATGTCCCCGCAAAAGGGAGGCCTGGGCTCCAGCAGGTAATGCAAGAGCCTGGGAATAAAATATAAGAATAAGGGCAATTGGGTGAGGCAGCCCATCCCCACTCCTGACTGTCTGTAGAGTTGGGAGGGAATTACAAACTGCTTTTTAAGATTTGGGTACCTAAATGCCACCCACGTTTAGGTGTAGACAGAGTTGAGGTGGCTTGACATCACCAAAAGTCCAGAGTTGCTTTAGGATCATCAAGATGGACCTCAACAGATACAGTCCAGACTATACAGGGCTCTCCACACTGTCTGCTTGGGCTACACCCAGTCGCACTGAAAGCACTGAGTCACCTTTTACAAGTCACAGGAAATCCCCTCTTTATTTTTAGCCACTGATACACTTGTTAATTCCTGGTCCAGTGAAAGTTTGCACCTTATTACTGAGCTGAACTTCATTGACTCCAGTTTCCACCCCCTGGATCTCTTCCAGCCCATCCCTGATGCTTCCCAGGAGGTGGCAGTCACCTCCCGGGATACATGGGCACACCAAGGAAGTCTCAGGAACCAGATCCTGGAGTTGGGCTGGATCTGACGGGTGCAACCTGGGCAGCCAGGCTGATGGCAAAGGAGGTGGTGGGAAGATTTGCACCCAGCCATGGGGGTGTGGTCTGCAGGAGTCCCAGGGACACGCTCTGAGATTACACCAGGATGTTCACAGCAGGGGGGTGAACTGGGTGATCTTTAAGGTCCCCTCCAACTCAAACCATACTATGACTCTATGTGAGTCACACTGTGTCTCAGGGCACAGATGGGGAGCTTTTGGGGTGTGCCTGGGGAGGGACACCAAATCACAAGGGTGCTGTCCCTCGAGGGACACTGAGTCATGGGGCCGAAGTGCTTACCATGCCATGGCACTGCCTGTGGGCATGGGAGCAGGGAGGTGGCAGCAGGGGCTGCCTGGTTGTGGGAAGGGCTGTGAGGAAGGGCAATAGAGTAAGGGACGTGATGGAGTGGTTATGGCTGAGAGTTGAGCAGAAAGAGCAGGCTCTCAAGGTGTGTTGGAGGTGGGCTGTGTGGGAAGTTCCTGGTCAGGGAAGATATGGCAATGGGGAAAACAAGAGGGAGCAAGAGGAAAGGGGGAAAGTGCAGCTGGAGTGGGCATGGGAGTGAGGTCCATGGCCTGGAGGTGAGGACACAGGGTCTGTGAGGACTGCTCGGTGAGATGGAGGAGGATGAGCCAGGCAGCGGGTGCTCCTGCAAGAGCTGCAGAAAGGGTGCATGTTGCACCTGGAGACAGCAGCAAATGGGGATGTCACCACTGTTGGAGCATCATGCCCCAGCAATGTACGGACATGAGACTTCTGTGTGGGGGTCGGAGCACCCTGTGTTGGGGTGCAGGAGGGGTGGGAGCCCCCTGCACTGGGTATACAGGAAGAATGGGAGCACCAGGTCTTGTGGATGCAGGTAGGATGGGTTGCAGGTGACATGCAGAGGCTGGGGTGGATGCAGGAGCACTGTGGCCTGGGGGAGAGAAGTCCTGCTGCCACAAGGACCAGCTGTGGTCAGAGGCCAGGGTGACAGACCAGAGCCAGCGAACGTGTCAGCTCTCTGGGGGCTGCACGTGGCATGGGCAGCATGGTGCTGGTAGGAGGACAAACCTGAGCAGCCATGAATCATCCACGCGAGCTGCTCCCCAGTCTGCCTGCCCACTCTGTCTGATCGCCAGCCAGCTCAGCGCTGTGCAGCGCTGATTTATATCTCAACCTCTTCTTGCTACCTGTCATGAGCCATGTCAGGGGCCAGTGCAGATGATTTGGTGACAGCGGCCCTGGCTGCCATCAATCACAGCAACGCTTGAATTTACGAACTGAGAAGTTGGGCAGGAGCCCAGCGATCCAGGGGAGCTACTGGTGCTGAGTCCTGTGTGTCAGGGACACAGTCCCCTTCTTCCTGGACACCAGAGGGCTGGGTTTCAGGGAAGGACTGGACAGCTCAGGGGTGATGGACTCCAGACACATTTGGACACTGGGAAAGGAAAACACTGCATCCTTCAAGCATGCAAGCAAGGAGCCATCCCAGCCCATGGCAGCACTGATGTGTGACACCCCATATGGTATCTATGTCTCTGGCTGCTGCTGGGAGATGTGTCCTCCTGCCCCTGCCCACCATGGAAGGTGTCTGGGTCCCGTCCATGGGGTTTTCCTGCCCTGCCCTACCCTGCCCATGGCCCAGCTCTGGACTGTGGGGTGAGCCACACAGAACAGGGCAAGTTCTGCATCGTGTGGGGCTGACAAATCCCATGGGACACACAGCAAGGAGCTCAGAGTACCATCAGCGTCCCTTCCCAGAGCCGTGCTGCCTTGGAGTGCCCTCCGGACATTCCCTGGCTCTGGCACCCTCCCCTCACCACCAAGGAGGATCTGGAGAAGGGAGATGAAACATGCAGCCCATGAAGGTGATACCTTTTTGTGACCAAGACCGTGGTGACTGTCATCCCTTGGGTCAGGAGCTGCCAAGTCCTCAGCTGGCACCATCGAGCATCTGCCCAACCCTGCCCAACCCCAGGGAAAGTATCCAGCCCATGGATGGACCTCGGGGCTGAAAAACATACAAGTGCTGGGCTCTGAGCACCCATGGGTGCAAATGTTTGGGACCAGAGAAGTACATGTAAAACCTCATGAAGCACAGAGCCCCCTACAAAACCCATGCAGCCCACACAGTGCACCCCAGTCCCTGTCTGGAAGCTACATGGAGAAGCTGAGCACCAGAAGCTGCTGGTGAAGACAGCTTTAGGGGGTGCTCTGGGGGGTCTTTTGGCCATCCAGGACTTGCAGGAACCTTGTCCCATGATGCTCTGTGGGGCAGGGCAATGCAGCAGGCTCTGGTGCTGGGGTGGGGGAGGCAGAGGGGAGGGCTGGCAAAGTACGAGATGAAAGGGTTTGATTGCTCCATAAGCTGGGGGTGGATGTGATGTGTGCCAAGGCAGCGGAGAGCTCCCAGCAGGTGATGCAGGCAGGAGCTGCTCGGAGCAGGACACACAGGGCTCTAACAGGGGTGCTCACTGCAGCCTCCACCCTGTGTCCCATCCCTCACCCCACGAGCACAGCCATGGTGGCTGCTGGTGGCTCAGGATGCAGGGGCACGTGTGTGACTGTGCTCCCTCCGCTGCAGCGGTCCTTTGCCAGCCCTGGGCCCAAACCACTATGCAGGTCCCACCAGCCCCAGGCTCTCAGCCAAGCACTGATGGACGTCACCTCAAGCCTCCTGGACCTGCCAGGGTGCCCACAAAAGCTCAAGCCTCTTTCACATGCCCTCCTCTGCACTCTTCCACAGGTTATGGTTGGACTTGATGACCTTAAAGATCTTTTCCAACCAAATGATTCCATGATTCTTGCCAGGGTCCATCACTCATTGATGCCACTGGGCTCCTGCACAGCAAGCCAGCAAGCTTCTGGGGCATGCACAGCCATGGCACCAGACACCTCACCCCAATGGAAAGGCTTAGGGATTTCCCTCCAGCATCACTTTGTCCAGGGGACAGCACCAGTCCCACCCTGAGGGCCAAGGCTGTACCAGGGATGCCCTGTACTGGTGTTCAGAAATGCAAGTCCACCCACCCAGTGCATCAACTGCCACCACATGCATTACCCAGGGCTCCAGGACCAGCTTGGATGTGGGACCTGCAGGCAGGTTAGGAGCAGATGAGCGCAGCCTGGAGATGCCTCCCCTCGCAGAGGATCCAAACCCAGACAAGGCTTGGTCTTTCCCATCACCTGTCCCAGCTCAGAGGCAGGTTCAAGGGCAAGGAGCCCATCTCAGCTGCCCATCCACCACCTTCTTGGTGAGGGAGGACAGGCAAAATCCTGCCAGGGATCAGGAATGCACACCCCCCAGTCGCCCCATTGAAGGGTGATGGGAAGACCCCACCACAGTGGGTGGTCCCACACAGCTCCAAGATCCCAGCAGGATGGGGCCATGTGCCTCATGGAGCCAGCACAGCCAGGGCACAGCCAGACGCCATGTCCCCAGGCAGGTGACAAGGACACAGCACCCCAAGGAACTGCACAGCAACAGGAGGACAGCACGAGCGTCAGTGGGAGGCCACGTGCCGGGACGAAGTCCAGC
>NW_010209645.1:0-1988 GCF_000695765.1 Mesitornis unicolor | reverse complement strand
GCGCCCAGCGGTGGGGACGCTCCACCCTGCCCCAGCCCACTGCCACCCCTCGCAGGGGTCCCCACTGTGCCCCCTCAGAGGGCAGCCTGGCACCTCTGATGTTGGCACCGGGTCCGGTCCAAATTCCAGCTGTCCGGCACTGGGTCCAAGCCAGCCCAGGGCCACCGTGACATGGGGCCAAGCTGTTTGCACAGCTGTGAGCTGGTGCGGGGACAGCGATGTTTGGAAAAGCACCGGACAATTTGGGACTGGATCCATGCAGGTTGAGGCTGGGGGGGCACGGCCCAGCTGAGCCTTAGAGGCTGAGTGAGGACAGGGGGCTGTTGGCGGCGCACCCTGCCCTGGTTTCTCCTGTAAATGAAGGTCAGGCGCTGTCACCGGCGGGGACGCGGGGCCGAGCCGGCCGCGGTTGCCTGGGTCCCGGAGGTGCCGCGGGTGCAGGGCTCCCTCTCGAGGGCCCCGGCCAGCACTGCCCGCCCGAGGGACTCAGCCACCCCCCCGCATGACCGCAGCGGTGCCCCCACGGATGGAGACGAAGCAGCCACCGCCTCGGTGGTGGGCAGGAGGACGTGGGGACAACAGAGGAGCATCAACGACCTGCCAGAGCTGCTGGGCAGGAGGTGACCAGAGCCACCAGCACAGCCTCAGAGCAGCCGCCGACACCTTCAGGGCACCCTCACTTCCTTGATGTCGTTAATTAGCGGCTGGATTTGTCTGCTTTGCTCCTGGAAAAAAGCCAGAAGGCAAGTGACGGGTCACAAGCGTTGAGGTTGCCCACAAGGCAGAGCTTGTCTTGTGTCCTCCACCACGAACATTTAAGGCTGGTTTAGCAAAAGACAAGAGTCACTTCCACTACAGCAGAGACCCACCAAGCAATGAGCATGCAACCTCCCATGGGGACCACCTCCACTTGGGGTCCTTTCTACCCAAGAGCTAATGAACACCTCTCGTTAGTCAGCTGGATATGGTATGTTACAAATTCTGGGCACCTGGAGCAGGCATTCCAGAGCAGGATGACCTGGAGAAGACACCTCACCATCTCCCTGTGCATCATGTTGGCACTCCTGTCCTGCTTCCCATGAGTAAAACCCAAACTTGATGTAGCCAAGATGTTCTTCCTCTTTCCCAGCCCCAAGGGCCCACACACCTCTCCTCTGTCCCAAAGCCCTGCCTGCTGCCACACACCCTGTCCATGGGCAAGGGAATGGTTGTGCAGCTGGAGATGGGTGGACATGTCAGGATGTGAAGGACCAGCCCTGGTGGTGGGTGCCACGGTCTGGGAGAGCTGCTCAGCATTAAGAATGTCACCTTCACACGTGGTGAGACAGGATGGGTTCAGGTGGTGGCAGAGGAGTGTGCTCACCGCTTGCTCAGCACTGGGTAGTGGGTCTGAGTGGCAGAAGATGCTGATGCAGGCACGGAGGTGACAGCACAGCATCAGGGCCAGGTGGGGCTGCAACAAGGGTCCGTGCAGGAGATGACCTGTCCAGGGAGCAAGGGACAGGAGTGACACAAGGGAGCATGGCAGCAGTACCCGGCCCACGCAGGGTTTCAGCAGGAGCAGGGTGAGATGAGGCCTGAGGACACTTGGTGCCAGCTCTCCCAGGGCTCTTGGTGTCACCTCCCTGGGGCACTTGCTTTCCTCCTTCCCACAGCACACTTGATGTCACCATCACGGGACACTTGGTCACTCCCCCAGGGCACTTGGTGACCCCTTGGGGCACTTGGTGTCACCCCCCCGACACGCTTGGTCACCCCCGGGGGCACTTGGTGTCACTCGCAGGGCACCTGGGCACTCCTCCGAGGCACTGGGTCACACCCGGCGCGCTCTGCTCTTACACACACCGCCCCTCTCCCGGCGCACTTGGTCGCGCCCGGCTCCCCCTAACGGAGCGGAACGAAGACGGGGGCGGTACAGCTCCGGTGGCCAATGGGACGCGGGGGTGTATCCGGGGCGGAGGGGAGGGCGCGAAGCCAATGGGACGAGG
>NW_010209644.1:0-744 GCF_000695765.1 Mesitornis unicolor | reverse complement strand
TTGGCATTTGTTTTTTTTTATTCCTGAATCCTGCACTTAAAAGAGTCTTTGGGTGTGGAGGTGGTTTCGCCATAATAGATTACTTCTGTTTTGCTGCTCTAGCTGGGGAGCTACACTAAGCAATCCAGTGTGCCTCAGGCTTGCTTTCCTTGGAGGACATGTGTCACTTGTGTCCTAGCCACCTCCTGAAGCCCAAGTAAGCCTCTAGTGAGTCTCAGCCTCTACTCAGAGGTTTAAGCACCAACCTCCTTTGTGCCCAGCCCACTGACCTCCACCGTTCCTTCCTACCAAACATGTAACTCAACCTACAACTACTTTTCCCATTAGCAAAGCAGCAAGGAGACATGGAGAACCCAGGTATTTTTATCATATGCATCACTTAGGGGATCTGGCTCAGCAGCAGCCTGAAGCCCTTTTGTAACATGCACAGAGGTCTCACTGCTCCTCTTCATCAGTGACAAAGACCAGGGTGAGCTCTCCTGCGACAACAAGACTGTGAAATTTTAACTTGGCAATATTAGAGAACCAGTAAGCAGCTGGGATTTCAGACCATCCGGTATCCCACTGTTTTCATCAGCTCCCATCTCTATCCATCTGTTACCCTGGTCATGCACTTGAAATGCAGGCTCCTTGGGACAGGGTCTGTCAGTTCTGAGCATAACTGTGCAGCGCCCAGCTGCACAGTGCCCAGTTTTCCCACCACGGCACAGACTGCTGCCTCCCTGCAGGCAGGGGAGAGCAGGC
>NW_010209643.1:0-785 GCF_000695765.1 Mesitornis unicolor | reverse complement strand
CCTCCAAGATTTATGCTATCAGCCAAATTAGCAGGGTTCCAGTTAAAACAAAAAGCTATGTTGCCTAGCACACCTCATATTAGTGAGAGAGGGTCTCAATTACTCAGAAGCCCTCAGTGGCCTGAGCAAGCTGCTTTGTTGCAGACAGCCAGGGGAGTGGTGACTCCTCCATGTCTTGCCACTGACCTCATCTTCTCTGTACCCAAAGGACCTTCTCTTCGAGGGTCAAGAAAAGTTCTCTGGTTTGGGAAATTGTGTTTTGAGTTGTTTTTTTCTTTCTTTGGGGGCAGGGGGTGCCCCACACTTGATGCAGTTTAACATGTGAAGGCAGAGAAACTGTTCTGAGTATCCAGACATAAGGAAGATGCTGCCCTTGGAACTTGAATTTGCATGCGTTGGTGCAGAAATGCTTCTTCCTTAAGCCTTGTGATGTGACTTGAACACTTACGGAGAGTGGGAACCATAGGCTGACAAACATTTTTCCACAAATACTTACCTGAATACTTGTATGTGCTTGAGTCCTGTTTGTGTTTCCTTTCAGCAAACACCCAAACAAAGCAGTATTACTTGCAAGAATTTACTTGGGAAACTTCCACTTTTAAGCAGTGATCGGAAAGAGTTCACAAAAAGCAGATTTCTTGATTTCAGAAATGCAGCATTTAGAGTAAAAAAAAATAAAGTTGGTTAATCATCTGAACAGGAAAATCAATATGTGCTTGTGCGCATTTCAAAAATACCTTATATTTTAAGTATAGTTCCTGAATTATCTGCTGGATAATTATATA
>NW_010209642.1:0-5849 GCF_000695765.1 Mesitornis unicolor | reverse complement strand
CAGTCCCCAACCTGTACCAGTCCATGGGGTTGTTCTGCCCCAGATGCAAGATGGGGAAATGCCATCAGTTGTAACCCACAACTCAACAGCAAGAACCTAAAGATGCTGCACCTCTCACACAGACTCTGCACTCCAGAGACTCACCCACATGGACAACATCCCCGTCTTAGTCAATTCCATTCCCCTTATGACTTCCCTTGGCTGCACGCAGCATCCTGGATCTGAACACCCCATCCGAGCCGCTGGAGTCAGCTCAAAGGGAACCCGACTGCAAAATACAAATCCTTCACCGAAACACATCGCCCTTCCTAAAAATCAGGCAAACACACCCAACTCGAGAAAGTGCCCAAACTTCATGTTTATTTAACATGCATTCCTCCGCCTCGTAAGAGATTAAAACATCGAGCTAGACAAACACTCCCACAACAGTCAAAGAAATTAAAAAAGACAGGCTCTGCTCTCTCCTACAGCAATAAAGTTTGGAGGCACCAGACAAGCAGGGTTAAGCCTCATAGAAGGTTTAACTCTTATCCTTAGATTAAATATTTCTAAATATGTTCAGAAAGCAAGCGCTCCCCCAGCACAAGCTGATTCCCAGCACAGGTTCTCCTACCATGGCCCTCTGCCCACTGCAGCACAGTGTAATCAAAGAGCATTAATTTATAGTGCCTTTATTACAGCACCAGTCAAAAAACACTACAGCATTTCTAACCCACGTCAGCATTATACACGCTGGTCTGTAATTAAGTTTATTAGTTCTTATCTAGCCATATATAAAAAGAACAACTATTAAAGCACCTAAGAGCTTTAGGCTGGATAACTTTACTCAGATAGAAAAAGGCAAACTTAACTAATTGGAAGAGTTGCTAGGAGTAAAACACAAGAGATGGAGTAAAACACAAGAGATGGAGTAAAACACAAGAGATGGAGTAAAACACAAGAGATGGAGTAAAACACAAGAGATGGAGATGGAAGAACACAGGGATCATTGCTACCACAGGGAGAGTGCCATTTATTCTGCAGAGTCCAAACGAGTTAAATAGTTGGGTTTTAGCATAGCATCAGGCTTGGACTGGAAGGAAAATCATGCTAAGAACGGCACAGGACAGAGCACACAGGTTTCACTTGCATTTGAAACAGCCCCAGTGCAGTGACAAGCAATAATGAAGAAAAACTAAGAAAACCCAAAAGAAAACAACCCCAGAAAACCCCAGCAATGAGTACCACATATTAATGTCGAATCTTTTCTTTTGCAGCTAATCTGAAATTGCGTTCTACACCTTAAACTCCAGTTTCTGGCCCATGAGCCCAGTTGCTTCCACCTGCATGAAAATCCCTAGATCCATGCTTGCTACACAACAAAAGTCAAGAAAATTGGTGAAACCTTTAGGCTTTCTTTCCTTCTACTAAAATAATTAATTCAGTATATTGAACTATGTTAATTGCTAATTCAGTATATGAACTATTGAACTAAAAGTGCTCATTCACTTATATATTTAGAAATATCAGTACACAAAAGCCTCTCCAGCCATCATGCCTTGTAGGAAGAAAACAGAGCAACGCAACACATGGTTACAGCCTTAATATTTCTTCCTGGCACTCCAAAACCTCTCTCCAGTTTGGGAAAGGACTGCTGGTTTCCAGTCCTATCCGTGCTGCACACGAGAGGGCACTGTGCTGTAGGCTCCCGGGGTAAAGCACCACAGATTAATCATGCGCTGCAGATGAAAACCCTTGTGCTGGCGCCAAGCAATTAGACCTTCTCTGGAGAATTAACTGAGCGGCTCGGAGCAAACCTGCCAATTAAACCAGCATCGTCAGACGCCTCAGGTGATCCTGCACGTCAGCGACTGGCATCACCCACTTTTATTTAATTTAATCTTTTTTTTCCAGGAAAAAGGCAGAAAAATCAAGCCATTTCTCTTACCACAACTATCAACATTATCATTTTTCAGGTCATTTTTCACAGGGCAACAGCTTTTTGCTGTGGGTATCTGCACTGCAGAAACCAGGGGGGATGGAGACAACACATGGCCTAAAGACCTTTAGAAGGTTCAAACCACACTGGATAAACCATTAAAATTTAGCCGAGTCTTTAAGGTTTAAGCAAATGGATCCAAGATCTGATTAAATGTAGTTGTAAAGTAACTGGTTTGAAATCAGAGTCACAATTTAGATCTACTCTGAAGTGGATGCAGAAGCAGCAGGAGGGACAGGAGCAGGGTCCAGCCAAAAAACAAACGGGCAGGCAGGTGTAACGCGGGTCAGAAAGCAGAGCTGCAGTCTCAAGAGCTGCTCAAGACTCAACGTTTATTCATTTTAACAAAATCATTCCAGATTTACCTTGCTGTGGACCACATGGGCTGTGTTTTGCTTTCATCCCCAGGCTGACACCCCTTTGTTGCCTCTATTTGAGACACATATTCCGCCCTCCAAGCACAGCATTCATTACAGCCTTCCTTCCTTCTCACCAAACAAAATTAACAAGGAAGGGGTATTTTATTATTTAAAACACAGCCACCCGTCTCCTGTCAGGTCCCGGGTTTAGGCTTCTGTATTTCTCCCGCAGCACGTGTTGACAGATGCTGCATTCCTCACGCTGCCGTGAATTTCTGCAGCGGGGGGGAATGACGGAGGCAGACGATGGCCCCAAAACACAGGCGAGGCAGGAAATTGCTATCTCCTCCTTTGGTATCAAAAGAAACGTATGCACAGCTTCTCTACAGACAATAACCTTCCTGCAAGGAACTGGGACCGATGCCTCCATATCCGATTACCTGCACCCCAGAGCTTTTTATTGCCCTCCCAATTCACATTTTTAGCTTTCAAAACAAATCTTATAGGTAAGTGGCCAAAAAAAAGGTATCAGTCTAGTCATCGTGTCTGGGTTTTGTGCGCTTGCTCCTCTCCCTGTGCAAGAGGATCAGGGAGCACCACATCACACAGAGTCATGTACTTGGATGTCCCAACCCCACCGTGATGGGGGGGCTCAGGCCGGCTCTGCCAGCCTGGAGACCCCAAACAGCTCTGAGCCCCTCACCACCAAAGGGACTTCACAGCAGGGTAAGTGTTGTATAAATCCCCTGGATCAGAGGCATCTCGCGAGCGCCAAGCCGATCGTCAAGTGAAGGCTTTGCTTGAATTAAATAACCTGGAGATGTCCTCAAGCCAGCAGTGCTGTGTGTTACCAAGGACGGAGTGCACGCCTGGAACAAAAATCTCTTGTCCTTAGGTGGCCTGTGAACTTCCCGAACTCATCCGAGCCTTCGAATCAGAGCTCATCTCTACATGCCACACCGAGGGATATACACATCTCCCCTGCCAATGCTCTGTATTACTATGGAGCCGTTATATCATCATCTGTGTTTCAGAAAGATGTTTCAAACATCTGGTTAGCTTTAAATGCACAAAACCACATGCACGCACCAGTATTTTTCACGTTAATCTGCTTCCCCCGTGGTTATGACAGAATGCAAGAGCCCATGAACCTCAGTGACTCCTGATGGGCAATGGACCTCGTGTTTGCATTTCAGCTGACAACACTCGGGTATTTCCTCTCCGTTTGCAGCCAAGCAATAAAAAAAAAAAAAAAAAAGAGAGAGAACACCACCAAAACCCCAAATCACGAGTTATGGACCCTGAGCCTGCTGTGTCCGGGCCACATCACGGCAACAAATTCGCAGCATCCTTCATCTGTGCTCCAAAGGGATGCAGATGGAGAACATTATTGGACCACATGAGCTATAGAGGTAACATCACGGCAACAAATATACAGCATCCTTCATCCGTGCTCCAATTGGATGCAGATGGAGAACATTATTGGACCACTTTGCAAGCGTTTCCTTGCAAAGGAAAACACTCTGCTCTTTTTCAGGGACTCCAGGGAGCACAACATCTCTGGGATCAATAGCTTCATCAAAACACAGTTGTAGCATTGGATTAGAACAAGAAATCATCATAAGGCACATATACAACCTGAAAAATATTTCCTCCCCTCTGTTTTTGCTACACTAAGCCTAAAATATTTGCTTTCCCAAAATAAAGTATTTCTTTCGGTAAGTGAATAAATGGGTTTGGCAAGTGAGGGATTTATTCTTGCTCTGTCTCATCAGAAACACCACAAACAGAGCAGTACCTACAGAAAGGGCTTAAGAATCAGACAGATACAAATGGAAAGAAAAATATACCCCGAGTTTCCCAGTGTGCCTGTATTTCAGAGCTGCCAGAGCGAGGCATAAAACTGCCCTCAGTTTTAAAAATTCATTCTGTAAAAACACTTAAAGATACCCAATAACCAACTCCTTTACTTGATGAGCATTTCATGTAAATGTTATTTTCTCTAATGAGGGAAAACTCCAAAGCTCTGTAGCTGGTAATGAGCAGCCCCAAGTGCTCCAGCTCCTTGGATGAAGGAACCAGGGTGACAGGAGATGAGGTGGGCTCAGCCACCACCGCCTGTTGTGACACTGACAAACTGTCCTGGTTTGAGCTGAACAGAGCTAATTTCCTATTAAGTGATTTGATTTCTCAGCTCAGTCTCTTCTCAGTGGCTGAACTCGCTGAAACCAGCAGCATGGTTTTCCAGACAGTGGGCACTGCTACAAGTGATCATCACAAGGCCACTGTCTCACCATGGGTGCTGTGTCTGCACCTACGGGGAGGAGCAGACCCAAACCTGACCAATGAGGTATTGCATCCCACATACACATACTCAGTGTAAAGCCCAGGGATCACCAGGATCTGGATCCTTTCACCTTGAACCCTTCCTTCCCTCTCCACCCCTGCAATGGCCCAAGGCCCAGCAGACCCTGCTGCTTCAGCTGCTTCTGATCCTGATCCCTGTGTTCCTGCATCCTGCTCATCTTGGCTGAGCTCAGAAGCTAAGCAGGGTCGGGCCCAGTCAGTACCTGGATGGGAGACCACCTGGTGCTTGCTCCCACTGCTGCTGGGTCTGGACTGGGACTTTTCCAGTGCTCCCAGAGCCTCTGGGGACGTCATCGTCATTGGGGGAGGATTTTATATTGGTTTTGTAGATATTTGTACATATCTGTATATATTTCATTATTTTCCTATTTACATTATTGTCCTGTAGTATCACTATTATTGTTTCAATAAATCTGTTCATTTTATTTTCCAACCCGTAAAGTCTCTCTCCCTTCTTGTCTTCTCTCTTCCCTTCTGTGGAGGGCAGAGGGGTTCACACAGAGAGCATCTGGCCAGGGTTTAGTGACCAGCCCAGCCCTAAACCATGACACCAACAAGGACATTACTGCAGTTGCAAGTCTCAAGATCTCCTTGCAACCAGAGCGAACAACAGCCCCTTCCACCAGGATTTAAGAGCATTTGTTCATAAAGCTCCTGAGGGGACCATATCCCATCACCCGTCCTGGTTTCCTGCACCCCAGCCCTTACACTTCACCCACTGTGCAGAGCCCCACAATTAAAGCTTCATTTGGGGCCCGGCAAAGCCCCTTTCCCTGCACGCAGGCTTGGTTTGACAGCACCAAGAGACAGGAAATCCTCTGCAGCACCGTACGCAGAAACACGTGCTCCGTGTCTGACTCTAAATGCGTTGGGTTTTAGCTTCCAGCTAGGATCCTCACTACAGCTTTTCCTTCTCTTTCCAAAGTTTTCTCTCTCAAAACGATCCCAGTGCATAAACATCAAGTCACTTCATTGCTTTTTTTTTATTAAAGATTTTTATTAAATAAATTCAGGAGATTAAGAGCTTTTAAAGACTTTGCTTTCCCCAGCTCTCAGATAATTTTTCTATCCCTTTTCCCCACTAACTTCTATTTGTTGATAACCTTTTGAAGAGAAATAAAAATATAAAAATAAGTAAAAAATTA
>NW_010209641.1:0-16661 GCF_000695765.1 Mesitornis unicolor | reverse complement strand
GGGGAAAAGAGACAGGGGGGCAGAGCCTGTCACCACCCCACCCACACACAGCAGGAGGAGGCATTGCAAAACGCGGCCTCGCAGCTACCCCGTTACAACACGGACTGTTTCAACAGGAGGAACGCCGCCATCTCCAGCAGGTCACCATGCCCCTGGTTCCGGGGGGGACTTGCCAAACCTACCCAGATACGAACTGGAGAGTACCTGGCTGCCGTCCTGTGCGGCACGGTGGTGCTGGCTGAGCAGGGCTCTGGGTGGTACCCATGCTATCGGATAATACGAAACCCCAGGACTTTTTTATTTGGAAATCATTTATTTGATGACTGTGTTAGAAGGTGTGAACTTGGCATTGCTAAATGTGAAGGAGCATTTTGAAGGACAGTCACAAAAGCTGATTTTCTAGCCAGCCACTGAGATACTGCAGTCACGGGGCTGAATGGAAGGAAGGGCACATTGGAAGGTCAGCCACATTGGGACTTGGGTAGCGTGGTGGCTCAGCGTGGCCAAAACCACCCCTTTGGTGCAGTCTGGGGGAGAACTTGTATTAACACAGCTAGAAAACTGACCATTTGGAAAGCGCACTCATTTAGAAGCCAAAAAAATGCAGGGAGGAATATGTACTTGAAGTATTAAAGTTTTAACCTAATTTTATGATGATGCTCAATGTGAGAGAGACTGATGATCCAGTGACCTTTACATGAGTGTGTGATTCAAAATGAAAGTATATCTATTAAACATTAAAAGCCCAGTCGATTTGCTGAAAAGAAAAATCAGACCAAAATGAACTCACTTGCTAAACATCCTGTTTGGTTTTACAGTTTTGGTTGGTTTTTTTTTAAATTACTATGATTACAAAATTTTAATTAATTTTATATTTAAATTCTGGATGCTTCAGAGATGAGCTAAAGTGAAACTATGTGGAAATAGTTTTAATATTTGTAATAAAAGCTCTGTTTTAAGAGGTGCGGAATCCCTCAGAACACAGTAATATTTGGCTTCAGGACAAAGTTAACTGTTAAGAAGAACAGGAAGTGAAAAAAAACCGAGAGACTTCCAGATCGACAGGCAGACCAGAAAAATACATGGTAAATATTCTACTGTGGCTTTTTTTGTCTTTTCAGCCTTACATTTAACATTATTTGATGTTAACTGAAAAATAGGTGGAAAAGGTTCTTTACAGAAGTTAATTAAGTCAAACAAAAGAGGGAGCTCTTCCTACACCTGTCCAGCTATTTCCTATGATTACTTTAAAAAGACCTCGATCCAGCCAGACAATTCGTATGTAGGAATGTACTGAAATGTTTTCCTAAACAGCAAGCCTTGTTGGGGTGGGGTGGTGGCTCAGATAAGCAGTTTATTCCCTTACTTTAGGTCTTGGTGATTGGCAGTGTCTTTACGTGAGAAATTCATGCTGATGTGGGTTTTTACAACATTGGAAGATGGAGAAAAGTCAATGAAAATGTGTAAATACTGTCTGAAGTAGACTATGGTGAATTATAGAAAAAACACACAACAACTATGTTGTGTGAACATATGCCATTTATTCAACGGGATAATTAATTGAGAGGGATAAAGTAAAATAGATATTAAAAACATTTGGAAATTAGAATGCAGTGAAGTATATGCCAACTATTGAGCAGTTTGATAGAAATGACTGAGATGGTCTTGAAGCTATTTGACAGTTCTGTGTCAAGGGTACCAATCCACAAACCAAACTCTAGTAATTTTAAAAAATTTTGTGCACACTTTCTGTGAATATCTCTTGCCAAATACGAGACTATTATGTATAGACTGACGTTTTCTTACAGTGGTCACCATTGCTGTTGTCTAAAAATGTGTAGTTTACGTAGTGGTCCTCTGGGCTGTGCTTCCTGATTATCATATGGGCAAAACTTCCTCACAAGTGAAAGCAGAAGGATTTTCTGCTTAATTGTTCCAGTTTTTTTAATGGCCCCTTGTCTTTGTCCACTTCTGGGCAGTAACAAACCCACTCCTGACTGCACATGGCAGGATCAGGCCCCGGATGTTCTGTCTTGGCATTACTGTTTCACGCTTCTGCATCTTGGCGTAGGAAGCTTGTGCTATTTTGGGAATCTGATGGAGGGGTTTTATGACTGAGAGTATTAATTTTAAACTTTACATCTGTATGTTGATTTTGTAGAATTAAGTCTATATGTATAATATATAGACTTTTAATATATTTATATTATTATGTACCGTGTGTGTGTATATATGTACATATATACATATGCAGTAAAACCCTACTTGATACATGTACATATACAGAGAATTTAAGATAGTAAAGATGCTCTTTATTTAAGTTGAAGAGTTAAGTTTTTAAATTCCTTTGTTGTTTGTGACCAGCTGCAGTGAAATTAATAAAACTTAGAGCTACAAAAATTGTCCCAGATAAGGTATATTAACTAGGTAAAAATTAGCTGAGTTTGTAGCTGAAAAAACTACCACCAAACAGTTATTATTTGGGTAACTGTTGCTTTACAGCAAGTGTCATGATCATAGCCAGTCTGTCAATTAAGAGGTGGTCTGAAGTCTACTTTCACAGTAAGCCTGAAGAACCACCTGCCAAGCAAGGCAGCACCCTGAGGGCCTCTAATGTCCTACACCTTGAGATGATGGAAGTTCTTTAAAGTACTAGGGTTGCTGTCCTTGCTGTGAAGTTCACATATTGCCCATGCAGTCATTTTCCAACTACTGCTTTCAGTATGGTTCTCTATTTTAAATAAATAAACAAACACAATTCAAATGCAATGTGAAATGTGTGGAAAAGAAACAAAGTAGCAACAAGAAAAGGATACTTTAATTTCCCTGTTTTTATTAGAGACTTTTGCTGCAGACTCATGCGACTGTAAAATCCTCTTCCTACAGGCTTCTGCAAAACTGTGATATTTGTAGAGTAGTAAGAATTTAAAAAATATATTCTTGAAAGATTTCTAGTAGTTGTTGCAAAGTTACATGGCTGCTGGTTGTGAAAAAGGACTGGTATTCATTTTTGCATGGGTGATAAGAAGGAAGTGTTTCATTTTCCAAGCTTCAGATATTGTACCGTGAAATGAGACTCCGTGTCACATGGTGGCTGATCCAATCATAGTAGCTGGCGACTTTTGTGTAGACACCAGGGTGACCAGCTTCCCCGCAGTTCTCACCCCAGCTCACAATACCCCAGACATACGCCACATTTTCTGCATCAAAACAGACCAAGGGTCCTCCTGAATCACCTTTGCAACTGTCTATGGAGCCATCAAAAGTCCCTAAAGCAAAAGAGGAAATAAAAAGCAAAAATAAGTTCATACACAAGCTAGCAAACAAAACAGAGCTCAGGAGGTTTTTCAGGTCCATGTCGCTTCCTGACAGATATTTGCCTAATGGTCACCAGTAAAGGAGGTTGCTAACCCCTTTCATCTCATTTATTTTTCCTTTATGCTTTGTCCTGTATACTCAGTATAATCTTAGTTTGTCAAGTAAATAAACCTTAGTAAATCTTAGTAAAAACAAACAAACAAACCTAAGTAAATCTTAGTAAACCCAGGCTAATCTTAGTTTGAAAAGTTAATCATATTTCTCCTGGGGTGCAGTGTGGTAGTAGCAAATGTCTAAGCAGATGAATAGTCACATTCTAGTCAACAGGACTGCTAATGTCCTCTAAGACAGGCATTTGCTTAAATATGTTGCCAAATCAGAATCAAATACAGTAAAGGTAGGATGTTCAGTGAGCTGTAAAGTGCTTTTGTATTTAGAAAACAACTCAAATTGCAGGCCAAAATTTGCCCACATAATCATAGAAACTTGGCACATTGTCATCTTAACTCTTTTTGTAAACAGCTATATAATGGTGGATGCACCTAGGCTCCAATGGTTAGCATTTTGCTAATGGTGGTACTGTGGCAATCGGTTTATTGTCTTTCCCAAGTCTAAAAGATTCCCAGCCAGTATGGCTGACCTTATAAACTGTGGGTTTGATGGTAGAGAAATTATAGTAAGAAAATTGATGCTTGCCTGCACATGCCATCCGTTTAAAAAATCGTCCTGGATACAGTTCAGAACAATTCTGAAATAAATTAACATTGCCCCACTTGAGCGTATATTGTTTGGTATAACCTAGAAAAAAAAAAGAATAAACTGTTCTAAATTAAAAATGGTAAGTACATATTAGACACTTTTAATACTATAAATTTAAAGTTAAATATTTGCTTATCTACAGAATATAATCTTCAATATTATAAAACAGATACCTTAAACTGCCACTAACGCTTACACCGTGTGAATTGCAGTACATTGGCCATTTATTTAAAAATAAAAGCAGAGCGGTTTAATTGCAGTGCTAAATACAGTGATTTTGTGACATTTTCACCCTTTCCCTTTCCTTGTCTTCCTCGGTGTTTTTCATATCAAGGCTTTCAGACACTGAGAAACTGGTATATTGTTTTCTATGAAATGGAGATGTGGCTCTGATCACCCTTTTATCTTTTTTTTCATTTCTACTTAGTCTTTTAGGGATGAGGGGACCAGATATTGAAGATACAGCTGAACTATGTATTCACAAAGTTTAGGAGATTCTCTCTCCATTTACCAGCAATTCCCAACCTTACATTTGCTTTACGGACTGCTGCCGAGTATGGACAGGAGAAGCCTCACAACCAGTATGTGATAGCTCCAATGCCAGGCTGTAATCACTGTGATGCAAAACAAAAGCTTCCCAGATGTCTGAAAGTGTGACTGCAGTTGGCCAGTCTTCACTGGGCTAAACTCAAACACGACTGGACAAGATGTGCCGAGTTTCGTAACTGCTGGCTGCAGCTCAGATCATCTTGGGCAGGGGACAGAGGACGGGCTGTGACTATGGGCCACTGTGAGGTACTGACTGCCACTTGTTAAATATTGTTACTAGGTGTCCACAGCTAATATAAATCTTAGATTGGCCAAAGGAACATTTCTTACTGACTGGGTAGTTTTCAACCAGGGGTGTCCTCCAGATCAGTTTACTAAGTGGCTGAAACAGCAGAGGAAGCAGTACAGAAAACAGAAACAACAGTGACAGCCGAATGCCAAACCACAGCCTACATTTTCTGTACTCAGCCTCTTCTAAGTGCTTTGTGCACAACTACTCTTCAGCATGTTCAAAATGAGAGCTCAGAGCTATTAGAAAAGGAGTGATACAAATAATACATTCTTGTAGTAAGCACTAAAGCAAATACCTTTCTCTAGTCCCCATCCTGAAACCTTGCATCTGTCACCAGCCTTGAACATATACTTTGACCATGGGATACAGGCAGGTGTGCTGTACATCAGGGAGCACTCTCCTTTCCCAAAACCTTTCAGCTCCAGCAGAGCAATGTCATTTTCGTAATTTGATGCATTGTATTTTTCATGGATTATCACTTGTTTCAGTCTGAATGTGTCTGTCTCTTTGTCATACAGTATTGTATCCAACAGCCCAATCCAGACACGGTAGAGATGAACTCGATTTGCCCTGGAAAGAAACAGTGAAATAAAATATATTTTGGTACTTAACACAAGCACTGTACATCTCAACTAGCTGTAAACTTCTGCGTTTTATAAAAGTTTCTCTAGAATGAAAATTAATATTATATACATATAGTTTCTTTCTGGACTTGATGTCCAGGTTTTTCGGAAGTGTAGCACATGCAAGGCAGATCACACTTACTGCTGAGTACTGCATCTAACGCAGAAAAAAATATTAAAGGCCAGCCTCTGTGTTTAGTGCTGTGACAGAGAGAAAGCAGGCGTTTATGCCTCTGATTTCAAGTGAAAGAAGAGTAAGCAGATGTGGATGGGATGCTGGGACTGGCAAAGCTTCCTGTCTGCTCTTGCTTGTTCTGGGGGATATATGACCCAAGGGACCTTCTCAGGGAGCAGATCCTGGACTTCCCCAAGGTAGAGGTGGGGAAGAGAGGAGGAGCCTTGTATCTCTCAGGCAAAGTGGTTATAGTGAACCTTTCCTGCCTGCCTACTACCTGACTGATGAATGCCGTGTCTCTTCAAACTCATAATTACTTTTTCATCTTTCTATTCTCTGCTAAAATATTCTGCTTTTTCTGAATCTTCCCCATTGTTAATGTGGGGGAGTCAGTGTTTTAAATTGTTTTATTCAATAGGCAAATAGGAATTAGCAAACAGGTAGCTAAGAAGGGAAGTAATATCCAAATCAATCTTTCTGTCTTGCAAGAAGAAAATAATTTCCCAGTTTGCTTCTTTTACCTGACACAGTGTGCAGCAGTCAGAACCCAACAGCCACCAATGTAAACCCCTCCACAGTACACGGTTGCGCCTTCACTGCCAGTTTCTTTAATTGCGACTTGCCAAGGGAATTCACCCTGTTCAAACCAAAAAACACCACCCAAATAATAAGAAATCATAATAATTGTACTATTTTTAGCGCATAAAGAGAAACACAGTTCTAGGTATCACCTAATCTCCTAGACTATATCTGATTGTCAATAAAAAATCTGCTGTCCAGAAATTGTGAATTTGGCTTCATCTGATATAAAGGATATATAGTCTAAAATGCAGTAATTTGTTCAATCTTCTGCCTTTGTGCTGTGCCTCCTTCCCTCCAGCCTTCTGTCATGAAGTCGCTTGCAGCCAGAGAAGCAGATGTAGAATCTGACGTGGTATGATCGAGTATAGCATTTCTGACTGTATTCTGTTTCAAAGGCACAAGTTTAAATTCCATTTTGTCAGAATTGTTATTTCTAGCTATAGCATTAAGTATTTTGCTGAATCATTTTCAATGTGTACTTGTACTATAATGCTCAATTTTGCAACTCCGTATTTTACTTCATAAATTGTGCTTCTCTTTACTTTTGTTCAGTGCAATGACACTACTGCTGCAAAACAGGAAATTAGTGTGGTAGCTGATTTTATTATTTCTGAACATTTTAACAGAAAGAAACTAATGCCCATTTAAATCGATGCTGAATGAACTCATATCTGGTAAGGGTTCTTTTTACCTTTCTTGCAATTTCTCCACCTATGATTCTTTTCCGTCGAGTTAATGTGTGATTTGTGAGACCGCAGTGTACTTGGGGAAGAAGTGTCTTTATCATTTTTCTTTCTTTAACAAAAAGGAAAAATGTGTCTCAGAATCCAGGTATCCCTTCTCTTTATTTGATGACAGGTTTATCTTTATCTTGAAAATTTGATTGCTCTGAATATGCCTGTAGCTGAAGTAGCAGGAAAGCAAAGACCAAAAATTTGGGCATCTGTTTTTGCTTTGAAAATCATTTGTATCTTAGCTTCACATTATTTCTCTTCATTTTTCCACTGCTGTTTGCGTTCAGGAAAATAATTGTAAAGCAGTTCCCCTAAATTTGCTGAGAGTTTCCCTCCACCAATTACCAAAACATGCAGATGTGGGTCCTCAGTCATGATTAATAATTATGGCATTCTTGAAATTAGTGGAAAGCAAGACAAATGGTAAGCCCCAAAGTGTATGTTATTAAATAACAAAGGCCAGATATCTGAATTTCTGGATGTAGCCAGCTGGCGGGTAGCTAGAAAGCTACTAATAAGAGGATATGCTCTTGGGTTTGGAGAGTAACACTTACCTTCATCCATACTGTGATTTTCAGCACCTTTGTCTTTGCCTGTAGTAGAATAACAAATACTAAAAATGTTGGAAAACATTGAAATCTGTTCTATTGCTTGAATATATGTTTATGTGACAAAATCATGGTACACATTTTAAATGCATGCCATTTAACATGGACAGCAGTACTCTCTCAGCCTGGTGCCTTCTGTTTCTTTTCCTACTAGATACTCTTTGGCTGCCTCAGCCTACAGATGACTACATCCAGCAGATACACATTCATAACTACATTATATCTGCTCTGCTTTCCATGCCTAGAGACCCCTTCTGCAAAGAAACTCTGAGAAATGGCCTTTTTTGTTGTTGTTTTTTGATCTCTAAAGTGATATCCTATTCTCCTCCACCAGGAAACAACAGAAATTCCTCCTCGTGCCCCATCAATCTTTTGGAGCTTTCTAAAGCCCAAAGGAGTATTCGGTAACAGGATTTAATAATTCCCAATTGAGATGATGCTATTGTGTGCCTTCTTTAACAGGGTAAGGGAGGGTATTTAACATAAGAGCTAAATTAAATACTTCCTGAATCTGGTTTGTCATCTTTTATTCAAACAAAATGCCCATTGAATTCAGCTCCTAAATGGAGGTTGAGGATTGGGTCTGTTCTCATGTTACTGAGAGTAATGTTTACCTTTAGAGTTCAGTTTACCTTTACCAATTATCATTTACCAATAGCGTTTACCTTTTGGCTTTAGACTTTGTCTCTTATCAGAGCAAGAAAAAACATTCTAATTTCAAAACAAAACCAAACCTTTTCAACAGTGAGGGGAACAGCACAGAAGAATTATTGTACTGACAAACTAGTTGAATTCCTCATCTGTGAGAAAAATATTTCTGTCTATGCTTTCTTCACAGATAGGGGATAGCAGTTTGATAGGTTGTCATGTAAGCAAAACACAGAGCCTGCATTAAGCCTCCTAAAACATCTGTTTCTTCCTTCCTTTAGTTTTATTGCTACTCTTTTTTAGAATGAAAGGAAAATTACATTACTTTTTCTTCTTACTGATCATGTCATAACACTGGAGAGACAAATTCCTGCATGCATTTTGGTTTTGCTAATCTCTTAAATAATTTATTAATATGCATTTTGTAGTCTTTAGTTATAATTGAGCAGAATGAAAGGAAAGAAACAAAAACATCTTTCAGAAGGAAACCTGCACAGAGAACTCGAGCTTCATCCTCTCCTGTAAGGCAGTCAACTTCTCTGTTACAGACATGCTTATTTGGAATACAGATATTCGACCGACAGTGGAAACTGTTGTCTCTGCATGCTGTAACACAGGAAAAAATTACAAATGTAAATCACAAGATTCAGCAGCCTCACATAGTTAGAGAGCTTTTCAAAATATAAACACAATATAATAACCATGTTATGGGAGACTTGACTGTTCATAAATAGCGCACAAAAGCAGGCTCTGTGAGTGTAAAATGAAATGAATAGTTGGCTCTCCTCATTTTATAATCTTGAAGTTCTAAGACTCAAAAAAAATCGGTCTCTGTTACCAGTTCAGCACTGTTAGACATGGTATCACTCCTTACCAGTTTCATCCACAACACACACACTCAACCTCATCCAAAGGACTTCCAGTTTTGCCAGCATTACTGATCTTCTCAAATGAAGAATTTATGATGCTTGGATCAAACTTCCCCCCCCAAATCATAGTCCAAGCTGGCTTTTGATTGAATTATCTAAATGCCTAAATGCAGAGGTAGGAATCAAGGGTCCTATTTTGAAGAGCCTGGATTTAATAACTTATTTCTCCTAAAATTCTTCATTATATACAACTTTATTATAAACCTGAGAACCCCCTTCCTTTTAATTCTTGTGATCACTTTGTATGTTATCAAAAACAGAGCAGTGCTTGAATGTATGATTTTTTGAGCTACTTTATAATCTTATGTCACTCTTTAAGGATATATGTCTTTAACAGAAAGTATCTAAAAGTATCCAGATATCCCAATATGATCCAAAGACCACTGAACTCGGTTTGTTCTTATATATACTTATTTTGATTCCAGGAAGCATTGTTTACAGCTCACACAGCTGAAAGAGCACTATTTTGGTCAAGTGGAATCTGAATAAATGTCCTCTAAAATATATGAAGCCACAGGTATTTATTTTTTTCTAAGATGCCTGTGACTGTGTTTCCACAATTATCAGATTAAATTTACTGACAATTGTAAAACTACAAAACCAAGGTTATTTAGGGGTAGTTATGGGATTTGTAAACCACATTACAGTCTGGCACCTGAAACCCAACTTCTGAAAATATTCTCCTGCATTCAGGTCATGCTAGATCCATTCCTTGTTTTTAATTAAAAATTGTTACAGCTGGAATTGCAGATACTGAAAGAATGACTGTTCATGAACAAGCAATGTGACAGGAACTGTTCACAGATACTCTATCGATAATCTTGCATTAGTAATAACTTTTAGAGAGATCTTACTTTGATTTAAAGATAGTTCATTGGAAAAACAGTGTCGTTTTTAACTACTATGGATTTTTGCCAACTAAATATATGTTTCCATTCTAATATGGTTCATTTTTTTGTGTCCATGTTTAATAGCCTTCTAAGTAATCTCATTGTATTTCCTCATTCTCCAAGGAAATCCAGATTCTCAGAGATCATTTGCCTGCTTCAAAAAATTATATTATGCATACATTTTTTGCACTTGCCTAATACATAAACTATGGTTTGATTGCTGTAATGTAGGGACTTATTGAAAAAGAGACTTTAGCTGTTACATCACAGTAAAAATTCTTTGGCTTTTCTGCTGATTTTGAAACAGCTGAGAAAGGAAATTATTACCTTTACAGCACAATTCATCACTTAGGTCTCCACAGTCATTGATGCCATCACATGTTTTACTCAGAGAAATGCATTTCTTGTTGACACAATGAAACTCGCCATCGGAACAAGCTGTGCAGCACGATGAAAATTAAGTTAGTGTGGAAATGTCTATAGGTTCACAACTGGCCATGGAAACATTCTGCTTGTGCATTTTATTCTATCAGCAGCTTGGCCTAGCAACAGTAGGCATTCTGGGGCCCAGTAATGTAAATAGTCTTTTTAAATTGTTTAAATTGCATTCTCATCAAGCTTTCAATGTGACCACTTCTTTTCCTCCTCCCACTTGCAGTAGCCTGGTTAAAGGGAACTTGATTTCTTCTAGAAAAGGACAAAACCAGAAATTTTAAGTTCAAACCCACTGTAAATTATTTAAGTGATTCAGATGCTGGATGTTCCCCCTCTAGAAGGAAGCCATCAAGAGTCTCTGAACTCCTACTTCTGTGGCATAAGAAAAACCTGAGCTCTCCTAACCAGCAGCATCTCATGCCAATGCTTATCAGTGCCAAACAAAACCCACTACAGATAAAAGCAAGCTGTTAGAAGTCAAAACAGGGACTTGATTCCCCTTATATCAGTGAGCAACTGAAGAGCCTCAAAACTCCCCAGAAGACATGAGCAGTTCCGCTGTAGTCATGCTTGTCTGGCTACAGTGATACTGGTGTCCTCATTGATCTCCCTCACAGACAAAGCAGTAAGCAGGCGAGTGATCTGTCTCCTCACCAGTTAGCCTGAGAGAGACAAGACTTGTGAGATACAATATACCTTGGTGCCCTTAGAAGATATGGAGGGACAAAGAGAACCATGGGTGAAATATATTTGCTTTTGGGAAATGCCTGTAAAAATACTCTAGGAGCAACAGTGATTTTCCAAACTCATAAACTCAAGACTGTCTTGACTCAAGGCTGCCTCAATTGTTTTAAAGTTTGCAAAAGGGTTATTTAAAAAAATCAAAAGATTTCAGTGCAGGTTTGCTGTGGCTGAGAGCTCAGCAAACTAGCTCCTAGTTATTTAAAAGAAACTTAAAGTATAAGAAACCCAAATAGATATAAATCTAAAAAACCTACTAACCTCTGAGATTTTCATGGCACTGGAGGCTAACCAGTCCCTCATTTCTGTCTCTTGATTTCACCTCTATGTGACATTCAGCAAGACTTGTCTCTAGGCCTCTGCAAGTTATTTGCAGACAGTGCAACGAATTTAAGTCAGATTCTGTGATGCTGGAACTGGCTTGGTAATATTCAGCACCTCTGTGAAAATACAAAAAGTAATGCAAATTATATAATTTCACAATGGATTGTCCACTGCTTTTATTGTTTAGAATTTACATGATTTTCCTCACTGTTAAAGAATTTTGGTCATGGCTAAGGAAAAGAGCAGACTTCCCATGGAATGGTCTAGGGCTAAGTAGATGTTTACTTTGGAAGAAAAAGTAAAACAAAGTGGTAATTTTTGCAAGTTGCTGCATAGAACTATCCCTAAATCCATATATAGCTCTCTGACAGTCACTGTGTATCATGATGCATAGAAAAGTCTCCTTATGTAGCAAAACTTGTAAGCTCAGATCTCTGTCTCTATATAATTTGGAAACCATCCTGCATGGGGTCAGGTATCCTTGGTGTCATCAAAACGAATGTATATTGAGGAAGGTCAGGCCACTGCAAGGTTGGGATTAAGAAGTTTTTCCCTCCCTTGGTTTTACCTGATCTGTATCCTCCCAGTAGTGTATGTGTCCCCTACCTTAAAGAAATATGGCGGAGTAAATAAGTAACTGGAGAGGCTGACAGTGGGTCTCCAGGGCTGAATGCTCTGTCCCAGGACAAACCCTTCTCTGCTATCTAAAGAGATACTGATCAGGACTAGAAAATATTTCCTTTGTGTGATCAGTCTGGTCACACGTAAAAGAACAAGCTCTGTGTGGCTCCAACTGCTACTGGGGAGCAAAGCGAGCAGTGGCAGCAGGGGCAAGGGATGCAGAAAAAAACACCGTGTTCTGGTTCTTGTTAGTCTGGCTGGTGCAAGTGGCAAAACAGAGCAGTACCCTCTTTAGTACTTAACTAAAGTTAAGTAAACCACTTAAGATTTGTATAGTTGTGATCTGTAATAGAACACACAAGTCTATGGTTTGGTTTTCACTCTCAGGTGTCAATTTAAGAAGCTTTATCAGAATATTGTAGCCAATACATTGTTCATGAGTTTTCTGTCTTAACTGTTGACTGTGACTGACACTTACATAAGCATCACCACTTTTTCAGATCCCTTGCAGTTATCCTGATGTAAATCCCCCAAACTTACAATTCAAAGCCAAGGTGCTTGCAAGCCACATTTGCTTCATTCATGGTCCATCCACTGTCACATACAAAAAAGTCATTATTTTGATTCACAGGTTTTACTCGAAGCAAACTTGAATCTCCATGGCCCACAGAGATTGCAAATGTTTCTACAAAAAAAAAGATAAATAAAAATATCCCCAAATAAAATTATATTCTACAAATGAATCTAGTGGAAAGACAGCACAGAAACAGATCAGGACTAATTTTGTATTGACAGCCAAAGTTCATATATGAAGATCAGCAGACTGGGAATCGTAAGATTCAGGTATTATTCCTGGTTTTTTTGAGGATTGGCTTTGTGTGTTTGAGCCTGCCACTTTTTCAAAATATACCAGTTTCAGGACAAACGAGGGTAATGGTTCCTACCACGTAAGAGTACCTGGAGGTCTATTGAGGAAAGGTTGCATCTTAGTATAATGACTTTCTTTAGATAAAGAAAGATAACCAAGATAATCACATAGATAACCAACCAGTAACACTTCATGCGAGATGGCCAGATCCTGCTTCTATTTCCCATGTAGCAAAACTTCCTCTGTTTGCAGTGGAGCTGAGGTCCTCAGCTTAACTTAGTGAAGCCGCATAGAGAGCGCACCAGGAACACACAGAGGCTCTCCAACCCTTTCCAGTGGAATAGGCAGAATTGAATTTTGCTGTGCTGAGGGTGATGGGCTGAGCTGCTGCTTCTGTGGGGAAAGGCAGGGATGGCACTGGGGCAGTGACTGGGCAGGAGAGCCCTGGGCCCCGCTTGCTGTTCCTGCTGCAACTGGTGGAGGTGGGGTTGGAAAAAGGGTAGGAAAAGCAACTGCTTCCTGTGCGCTCCCACACACGCCTCAGCTGGTTGACTCCATTCCTTGGACTCTTGCTCCTGTAAGGTCTGTCTCTCTCTAAAAGATACCCTCTCTGCCAATGTTCTCAGCTGTGCCTCCCACCATAGTCAGCACCCTGCTTAGAAACATTTCAGCTCTTTCCTGTGTCTATTTCTTCCTTTTCTACCTGACGATTTGAGCAACCTACCAGCAGCAGGACGACCTGGGCCTGCCCATCACTTTTTTTGTGAAAATCAAAAGATACTGCCCATTTTCAATGACTTTTCGTTTTCTGTTTCATGTTCTTACAAGTGCAAGGAAACAAACAGACTTTCTGAGCTGTAAATAGTAAGGCATCTCCTTGGCCTCAAATGACTGACTCATACATTTTGGAAATGGAGGTGTTAATACCTTCAGTCATGCATTTTCCCTTGTGCAGAAACTTTGCTTCAGGACGTTGACACTCATAGCTCTTCAGGTGGCAGTAAGTGTGGAAGATCTTTCTATTGGTAGAACAAACTGAAGAGCCGTTCTTTGGGCACTGGTAGGGAAGCTTACAAAGGCATTTTCCATCCACACATCGTTCCCATGGGTGACAAAAAACTTTCTCACAGGACTTGTGTGTGTATTGGCTGCTTAAGCATTCTCCTATGAGGTACGTGTCTTGCTCAGCTGGCTGGGCAGGCTCAACCTGCTGAAACTGGTTTGCTTCAGCATTAGATGCTGCATACTACAAGACACAAAATAAAAAAAAGAATGGAGTAAGATGAGGAGTTGCACCAGGAGTTCTGCAGATCCCTTTGCTGATCCCAACAAAGTGTCCATTCATAAGCCTTTTCTTATCTTATGAGCACAAAAGTGCCAAATATAATTTATAGTGTTTATTCCCTTGCCTTTGGCCACCTCATCTTTATCAGTTCTTTTGGATTTTTTTTCTTTTTGGATCATGCACCTGCTGTGATCCACACTCTTACTGGTCTCCCACAAACTCTTCAAACATCAGCTGAAGTGCACAGTAGATTATAAACATTTTTAAGCCAATGGTTTATAACACATCACACACCACAGCAATTGGACTGTAAGCAAATCAAAACATAGGAGGACATAAACACCAGAAAGGTAAGAAAAGGAGCAACTTGATTATTTCTGAGACTTTTTTATTGGCTTGGTTGGTTTGGAGTTTAAATATCACCTGTAGATATTTACAAACTACTTAGAAGCAAATAAAGAAATCTAAAGTGAATGATTTGTTTCACTGTCTGACTGCTGAACAAGTGTAAGTATCTGAAAGAAATATGAAAATTAAATGTCCTTATCAGCTCTTTCCATGGGTTTTGAACAGCAGTGGATTTGCAATGTGGTTGCTGGTCATCATGGGACTGCAAGTCCAGATTCTGACCCCCTGTCCGACTTCCTCTAGGTGGGTGACTCTGCATCTGCATTTGTGCAGCTCTCTGGTGACTTTGTGGCTGGCTGCGTGCTTTTGCTCACTTAGATCTATGGGTAGGAAGAATTTTGAAACATGGAAAATATATATGGGTGGACTTCACATAAAATGGGAGAGAAAAGTTAGTCCTCAAATGTGGTTTATCAGCTTGATTGTATCCACTGAATCAATAGAGCTGAAGTTTAAATTTCTCGTGAAGAAACCCTGGCCATAGTAAAATCAGTGGGAATGTTGCTGGGGCAGAATTTAATCCAACAAAAGCCCTTTTACCAGTTCTATAATCGTATTAAATTCTTCCTGCTGTTCTCAGGTCAGTAGAATCCAAACTGTGAGCCAGATCCGGCTTGGCATAACTCCCATATTGTACTGGGCATTTCTCCTCAGTAGGAACAAAAAGTGCTGATTTTTATCTCTGGGTTTCTCTGAAAGACTGGGGGAATGCTGAATGCTCAGCCCAGATGGGCTTTCCGGGACACTTCTGCCTCAGCAAACCTCCAGGCAGTGCGATACACCGTGCTGCCAAGTTAGAAGACTGTAATCTTATTTCTTAAAAAAGGGAAAATTGCAGCACCCTTCTGTGATCAACCATGCTCGCAAATTTGGTTTAGGATAGGATCATGATTAAAGTCTTTTCCAGAAGCCTGTCAGCATAAACCTCAGATGGAATCAGTACATGAAAGAGAAAGAGCAAACCTCAACCATTCAAGCTGGGCTAAAACAAATGTATGAAACACAATATGAAAGAAAACTTAAAATAATCAACTGGTTTTGCTTTTATAACAATAAATTGCTTTTTAAAGAATAAATTACCACATAATAAAATAAATTCTTACCTGTGATCCACAAAAACAAAAGAGAGACAAGAAAACCAAGACAACTGGGACTTCTCGCATGATGAAACTTTATCTTTTTGTAGACAAATTCCTCTGGCTGCAATTCTTTTGAATGTCAGTTGTTGATTCGTGTTTAATTTTTAACCATTAGTAAACTATTTTGAAGTGTGTTTAGAAATAAAGTTACAGGAGCCTCAACTACTGATACACTTGATCTCTCCAAAAGGATCCCACCTCAATTTAACTGGTTTTACTGTATGTGTAAGATGAGAGAACCAAAGTAAAGCCCTTGAAGTAAATGATTAAAAGGAAGCACTTATTAAGGGTACAGATTTCCTTTCTTGTGCCCCTGGAGGCTGACTGAATCATCACACTGGTTGTCCTGATTTTAGGCATTCACCTTTGCCATATTATTGCAAAAGATAAATGTGTTTTTATACAAGATATAGAAGTTTTCATATATGTATGTATATACATATATATATAGAGAGAGAGACAGGGAGAAACACTCCTTCCTATCACTGTCGTGTCCATTATATACTCAGCTGGATTACAAGCTCGCATTACACGGTTCGCACAGAGAATTTTCAAGTATTTGACAAATGCTTGAAGTACTCTTCTGACAGCGGGCTTCCAGCAAAACTTTAATTAAAGGCAGCAGAACCGAACCAAAGCCTCTCCAAGTCCCTGTGCAGGCAGCACTGCTCCCCCGCTCCAGAAGGGGGGTGCGGGCAGAGCCGCTCGCTGGCTCTTGTCCGTGGAGCCAGTA
>NW_010209640.1:0-10667 GCF_000695765.1 Mesitornis unicolor | reverse complement strand
GTCCCCCACCCCGCTTCCTCTTTTTATTCCAGCTTTAAATGCAGAGCAGGAAGCATATAGTGTAGAATATCTCTTTGGTCAGTTGGCGTCAGATGTCCTGGCCATGTCCCCTCCTGACTTTTTGTGCACCTCCAGCCTACTGGCTGATGGAGTAGTGTGAGACGCAGAAAAGGCCTTGACTCTGTGTAAGCACAGCTCAGCAATAATGAAAACATCTCTGTATTATTAACACTGTTTCCAGCACAAGTCCAAAACATAGCCCCATACTAGCTACTGTGAAGAAAATTAACTCTATCCTAGCCAGAACAGTCAGAAAATAGCTTAAATCCAAAGCACTCCTTGACCCCTCTCTGCATTTCCAAGGTTGGCAATGACTGAATTACCCATAGTGCCCTTTGAGGTTGACCTTAAATTCTGTCCTCATCTGCACAAAGCAAGGATGAGACCTGCTTCTGTTGGAGGAGCACTGCTGTAAGGGTTGGTGGGACAGATGGAGGCAGGAAGAGCTGGCTGTCCTTTCCTGTCCTACAGCTGTCATTATAGGTGACAGTTCTTGTACAGCCTTTTCTGCTGGAGTCCTCTCAATCATCCCAAAACCCTGGGGATGCACGAGAAGTTTGGATTCAGTAAACGTCCTCATATGAGGACAAAAGAGTTATAGATCCTTCCATATCCATTTTCCTCTCTACCTCGCTGTTATTTCAGGTTGGTGATGGGGAACTTTACTTATCTGATGTGACAGAATACCTGGAGGGGAAAGCAGGGGCATGTTGGCATCTTTTTTAGTGTATGTATAAGCACTATGTTAGTTCCCTGAACACTCACCTTCTCTTCCTTCAACAGCTTCTTCATCACTGCTTCATTGACTTCATTTAATGTCCTCCCTAATTGGTATAGATATTAGAACATTTTTCCTAATGCTCACTTTTAATTTCTTTCTTTTCCTAGATTTAGACCATTACTCCTGGTTTAACCACCTCAAATATTTTCCCATCGCTCTTTCATATTATTTCCTCTGAATATCTTTTCCTGACAGTAGTTATAGCCCTTCGCTATTATTTTCTCTGAGCAGCATTAAGCTTTCCAATACAAAAGGATAATCAGAGACTCTCTGTCTCAGTGCAATTTACCTCTACATAGAAATGACCTTATTTAATCTCCAGTAATACGCACTTTATTCTGTTTCTATATAAAACATCTTAAATAGAAAACACAAAATATCCCCAACTGAAGTATTTTTTAAAAACATCTAGAATGTGCTCATTTAAAAGTATCAAAGAAATCCAAATGTGTTGCAGTGCAGTGTTAAGTTTGAATGAAGAAAAGTGTGACAATTAATAAAACCAGACACATAATCAAGTTCTGCTGTGCAAGGAGCTACCACACATCAGCTGCACATCAATATAAGCTGGAGGCCATCCAACTCTATCAACCAGTGGGGTCATTTATGCAAGTAAAAGAGATTTGCACTTCAGGAATCTCATAGATACAAAATTATTTCTCTTCATGATACTGTAGTCTCTATTATATATTAGAGTTTGCCCTAGGACACATAGATGGGTCTGATGGCCATTGTCTCCTCCTGCAGGTAACAGTGAGCTGAGGATGAGTGTAGTTACCATTGCTGTCAGTGACTTAAGTGATTTTTCCCCTTAATATTAGGCAATGCTGCCTTTTTATTGTATGTGCCCAATGTTCAGAGCATCACCTGGATAAATTAATTAGCCTAACTCTGGCAGACAAACTATCATTCACTTCAGTGAAATTTCTATACATAATTAAGATTTTTTGTTTGCTGTTTTTTCAAGGCAGTTGGGGGGTGGGATGGGCACACTACAACACAGAACAAATAATGCAAAAGGGAGCTTATCTTTCTGTAGAAATGTATTTATTTTTGTGCTTCTTGCAAAGCGCAGAACTCATAGATGGCGTCTTCCACTCCCTGTCTGGATCCTGCTTTTCCAAAGCAATTATCATTTTAAATTTGGACAGAAAAATGCACACAAGATTGTAATTGTCTGTTGTTCAGCTGGTCAATTGCTGTTTTTCCTTTTTTTCTTGTCTAAATCTTCAGAAACTTAAAAAGGTCTTTCATTATTGTTTCTTTTCGCCAGCATTTTGATGAATTTGTACCAAATGAAAAACAATCTTTAATTAAATATTTCTTTTGCTGCAGCTCAATACTCTGCCTTCTTTTCTGGGTATGGAGCTGAGGTTCAAGGATGACATTTCTTGCCCACTGTTACATGGTCCCAGTATGCCACATCATGTGAAATGCAAGTGCAATCTTGCATCAAAGGGCTGTGTTGCAGCTTCTGTTTGCTTCAAGATAGACTTTAACACATCAGGAAGAAATCAGAGGGACCATAATGCTGCCACTCAAAGATCCTGCCATATTTGCTTTACCAGGTCTACTTTTCTTCTGTATGAGGCAGGAGTGCCACAGGGTGGGTGCAGGCTTTGCCTGCTTGCATGGTCCTAGTCTGTTGTCGTTCATTGCAGCCACAACCAGACAGCAGTCTCAAAAGGAGCACCATCACATAGGAAGAAAAGCAAGGTGTGCAGACAAGGATGCCTACAAGGCACTCTGATGGGTACCTCAGTGCGGATGAGAGGTGGATCAGGAAGGACACGCTGGGTGGCTCTCAGATGCTGTTGGATTCATCCTGCACTATCAATCACTGATCCCCAGGCTACATCATCCTTCTTCTTCTTCTCCCTCTTGATTGAAAATCGTTCAGAGGAGACTTATTAAGGCCAAAAAAATGTATGTTGACTCTGAGAGACGCAACATAGAATAATTGCTCAGAACCTGCTATTTTAAATGCTTCTTACTGTGTTTTTAATGCTCCTGTATTTCTGGGAGTAAGCTGTTAAAAAGCAGTTGTATATTCCAGTAATTGAAACTGAGTATAATGCTCATAAAGTCCTAAATAAGATGAAGAGGATGATCATCATAACATATATCATTGACGGTGTTGCATTAAGCATTATAAAGCAATTCTAATTATAAAACATCCTAGATCTTCTATCAGCCACCCTTCTCTCATTCACCTCTTCCATTTTGATCCACTCACACATTACTCAGTGACCTGAACCAGGTCCCTTGCCTCATCTACTATGTGGTTCCAATGTTGATTACTGAGTCTGCACCTTATGAGGAAAGAAACCACAGCACGAAATGCAGCCTGAACTGGAATGAATAGCTCAGTTTTGCAAGGCTCGTGACACACACTCATTTTTTGAATTCCTAATGCATGTGGTTCTACTACATTTGCCCATTAATGAATGAGAAAACTGCATTTCAAAAACAACGTTTTCCAATTAAATCTCAGTTACTGTTGGGAATGGGATTTTAGCTAGCTTTCGAGGTGTAACCTTTGTGCATGTTAATGTTCATAAGAATAAATGGACTTGCAAGAAATTCAGTGATTCCTCTTTTTCTTTTGCTCTAAAAGAGAAACAAAAATTCAGTTATTGAAAAAATATCATTAAAAAAGCCATTTCCAGGAACAAAGGCTTCTTGGTTTTTTTTTTTCAAAATAACAGTTAAATGTTTCATATTTAAAACTTTTTAAGGCTTAATTTTGAATTGAAATACAAAATTCCACATGAGAAAGTAGAAAGAGGAAGCTTATGATCTTGATAATCAATGTTTTACAGACACTTTATTAAAGACTTTTAGATACTTATATAAAAAAACCAACTTAACCAGATAGGCACAGATTTTTTTAAAAAAAAAGAGTCTGATGAAGTTTTTCTGTTTAGTTGTGCTCTCAGATGCACTGAGAAATTACACCTTTTCCCTTTTTCTCAGGAAAAGGCCTGAGACCAACTCTGCACTTCACATTGGCTGCCAAGCAGTCACTAAGCAGCAGGGGCTCTCAGCAGATCCAGAGCCTGCTGACTGTATGAAAAGCTGCCCAAATAATTGCCGCTGGCTTTGTTAAGAACATATGATAAAAGGCAATGTGAAACAAGAGGTAAAATTAAAGAAAAAAAGTGTTTTAAAAAAATAAAATTGTAAAAGTAGTCAGAGTCTTAAAGGGTTTCCATAGTCCTTCAGTAAATAATTTGGTATAAAAGAAGATCTAACAAATACAAAAAAAATGACCCTAACGAAGCCTTTTTTTCTTTTTTTGATAATTTTCATAGATTTTTTTTTTGTATTTCACCATTCTACGAAATACAGAAAAAATTATGAAAATTCTCAAAAAAAAAGAAAAAATACTTCATTAGGGTCATTATAATCAAAATATTTCATTTGCAGTCAGCTTAGCCATTGACTGAGTTTATTGGTAGAGGTCTGATTCCTTGTTCCCTTGCTCTTCCCTGTGTTTCCACTAGTACTTCTTTCCTAATAAACCTCCAGGATACACTGTGGGTGCTGCAGGGTTTCAGACATAACATGGGACAACATCTGAGTCCATATGTCAGAATGGGAGTAAAAGGCATCCAAACCACATCACTGTTGCAGATGGAGTGATATTGAAGTGATCATGATTTAGCAACAATTTGAGATTTATTGAAAATATGAGGTGATTTTAGCAATGTTTAATCAATAACTAATTTCTATATTTAAGGTGATTCAGAAAAATAGATTATAAAAACACAGTAACTTGGTTGTAGATTACAGAATGACAAGATTCAAGCAAACTTACATTAAGGTATCCCAAATATATACATATATATGTGTGTGTACACAAAGCATGCAAATAAAACATATTTGGTACCTAAAATATAGATATCCACTCTTGTGTAATCAGATGCACATAAGTAAAAGCAAATGCATATAAGTAGACCGAGGGATAAATAAGCTAGCTTATAAGTAAAATTTTCCTCAAGTTTTACAGCAAATACTCACAACATATCAGTATTTCTCAACACGTGATAATTGAGTATTCATAGAATCATAGAATCATTGAAAGTGTTGGGTTGGAAGGAATCTTTGAAGATCATCCAGTCCAACCCCCCTGCAGTGAGCAGGGACAATGTTACCAGATCAGGTTGCTCAGAGCCCCATCAAGCCTGACCTTGAATATCTCCAGGGATGAGGCCTCCACAACCTCTCTGAGCAACCTGTTCCAGTGATCTACCACCCTCATAGTGGAGAACTTTTTCCTAATGTCCAACCTAAATCTACCCTTTTTCAGTTTAAAACCATTACTCCTTGTCCTATTGCTATATGCCCTAGAGAAGAGCTCTTCCCCAGCTTTCTTATAGGCACCTTCCAGGTACTGAAAGGTCGCTATAAGATCCCCCCGGAGCCTTCTCTTCTTCAGGCTGAACAACCACAACTCTCTCAGCCTCTTTTCGTAGCAGAGGTGCTCTAGCCCTCTGATCATCTTTGTGGCCCTCCTCTGCACAAACTCCAGCACTTCAATGTCCTTTTTGTGCTGGGGACTCCAAAGCTGAACATAATACTGCAAGTGGGGTCTCACCAGAGCAGAGTAGAGGGGCAGAATCACCTCCTTCGATCTGCTCGTTGCACTTCTTTTGATGCAGCCCAGGATGTGGTTGGTCTTCTGGGCTGCAGATGCACTTTGGTGGCTCATGTCCAGTTTCTCATCCACCAGTACCCCCAAGTCCTTTTCCTCAGGGCTGCTTTCCACCACATCATCTCCTAGCCTGTATTGGTAATGAGGATTGCCCTTCCCCAGGTGCATAACCCTACACTTGGCCTTGTTGAACCTCATGAGGTTCACCTGGGCCTATTTCTCCAGGTTGTCCAGGTCCCTCTGGATGGCATCCCTTCCCTCTGGCACATTAACCTCACCACCCAGCTTGGTATCAACAGCAAACTTCCTGAGGGTGCACTCATCCCACTATCAATATCATTAATGAAGCTATTGAACAGCACTGGTCCCAGTACAGACCCTTGAGGGACACCACTTGTCACCATCTTCTGCGGAGAGCAGAAACAAGAAACCGACTTAGCAGATGAATGCCAAGTGAAGATTTTCTTTTCTATCTCTACTTTTATAGCTACAGATAAGGACTCGACTATGCAGCCAGTCAGAATGGTCACATACTGCAGCACTTTCCCATCCATCATTTCCCATACTTTATGGCTGGGGGGTCCAAGACCGAGATATCCTGCCACAAACCACACATATCATTCAACCAGTGTTCTGGTCGAGATAACCCAGGCACACAATGCTTTGTGTAGTATTGAACTCCTACGTTTAGGTTGATCCAAGGTCCTGTTATACTTAATAATAACATTGTTTAGTCTTTTAAAGATTGCCTTTTTATAAATACCAGCTGCTATTTATTCTCTTAATAATGTTCTCATGGGAATCTCAGCTTCTGCGGCACCTTGGCTTGCAGCCTGTTGATGTTTCTCTGCAGTCTTCCATCTGGACATTGAGCCATTGACCACTACTCTCTGGATGCGATCATCCAGTCAATTCCTTATCCACTGAACAGTCCATCAATTCTATACCTCTCTAACTTAGAGAGAAAGATGTTCTGGGGGACCATGTCAAAGGCTTTGCAGAAATCTGGATAGATGACATCCATAGCTCTTCTCTTGTCTACTGATGCAGTTACCCCATTGTAGAAAGCCACTAGGTTGGTCAGGCAGGACTTGCCCCTAGAAAAGCCATGCTGGATGTCTCAAATAAGTATTGAGGAGTGCTGGCTTTGTTCTGTCCTTTTGTCAGCTCTGACAGCAGACAACCTTGAGCAGCTGGTGCCTGAGAGATGTCCCACCTCAGGGGAGGTACTGGCCACACCTCACTGCCATCCAGGAGAGCTCAAAGGTCTCTTTTTTGGATTGCATATTATAGGGTTCCAAGATAATTGACATTTATCATAACTATTGCAGCCACAATTCTTATTGGACTATCTTGGCAACATTTTCGGGCAGAATGGGTCTCAGGTACATTTCCCAGGCAACAGGAGTTCCAGGTGAGATTAGGGAGTGCCTAACTCTCCTAGCTTGCTGCACTTGTACAAGGACCATAAGGTAGAAGATCATCTTGACTCACTGCCTCTGTAAGTAAGATCAGGCAGTGCCATATTGTTTTTAGCTTATAATGGCTGATGTTGATTTAGAATTGTGGTGCCTATGATAAGAATAATGTTAGCTGATGCTGTCATCTCAACACAGTCCAAAGAGAAGTATTGCACAACCACATTCAAACTGCAAAAAAACCACTGTGATACGGGAGCTCAAAACTTAATTTTGAACTGTTTCAGAAGTATCAGTTCCATTCAACAAAAACAAACAAATGTTTTGACCTTTCTAAAATCAAAAACACATGAAACAAAAGTAGGCAAATTGACTTGTTTTCATTTTGTCTTCAGAGAATAGTTTGTTAAACAGGTAGCAGTGAAAACAGTGCTTTGAATTTTCTTGTTTAAAAGTAGCTAAAGCTAATGTAGGGAGGACATTACTATTGTTATTGTTATTAGATTATTCATGGTAATAATGATAGGAGCATTGGACTGGCTTGTTCTTACAGTCACCACATTAGATGACCCCTGTCCTGCACATCCTCAGATGTCCCAGTGGCAATTAGCTTCTTTCACCCTTCTTAGAAGTGATGATAAAGTGCTGCACTACACTAAATTCCGTTATATTCTCCCTGAGCAGAGGAGATCCCCTGGGTTTGTCTAGATAAGTTATGCCAGCTCTTGTAACTGGTGGCACATGGGGCTAAGGTAGCCAAAATTTATGTCAAATGACCTCTAGCTCAAAGCTGAAGGAGCAAGATTTCATCCATTCACAGCTCAAACCACTGCTCGGACAGCTTTTGGTACAAATAGCAAATGCAACCTGGGCTTTGGTGTCTGTAACCTTAACCCTTCTTGCATTGCATCCCCTTCTCTGAAGGACAACCAATATTCTTTTTCCCCTGAAGCATGAGAAATTCAAGTCACCTTCATGCTTTAGGAGCCTTCACTGAGTACATATGGATTTCATTACTGTGATTGTGCTGTAGTGAGATAGCTGGTGTTATCGTCCTAACGTGCAATGGCATTCTAATATCATTACAGTAAGCCGTGATACCAGCAGGGTGGAAATGCTGGATGACTCATCAGGGCCCACTAATACACTTTCCAGATGTCTATCTCACTCCCTTTTCCTCTTTGTCTCTCCTGTTGTATTTTCAGCATCTAAGGAAAAGGGGAAAGAGGTTTTACTGCATATGACTTGTTTTGCTGAGAAAACCTTACAGAAGACATATAAGGGCTCTAAACTGAGGGATGATTCCTTTATAGTGCAAGTGATGCTGCTACTATGCCCTGGGCTACCTGGCAGAAACAGGGGGAATGAGAGGACTGCTTTCATCTCAAACTGCAGTGCTGTCTCAAAGTGAGCTCTCCAGCCGTCAAAACATGGCCCATTTCCAGGCAAGCTTGATAACAAGTGAAAAATCAAAACTATTCACTGGGGCAACTGTTTGGTAACCAGTGTGCTATGCACAGACCAGCCTCTGTCCCCTTCTAAAGGACAGGGTTCCCCCTTCCATCATCATGGGGTAAACAGTGGCTGTGATGAAACTACCCCATATCTGAATATAGATAGCAAGTCATAATAAAAGCTTTAGGCAAACTGAAGGCCTAATTAGAGACTTCCTAAGCTGGAGTATGGGACCAGACAATTGCATGTTTAATAGCTATCAATAGATCTGTTCTTCCTGAATTAGATTTAATTGTCTATTGCTGTGCAGTAGTATCCTGGGGGGGTATTCTCATTCTGCAGCAGCTAAGCTGAAAATCTCCTGGCCTCATCTCTATGTGCTGCTCTCTCAGAGTGAGATCAGGAAACTGTTTTGCCTCTCTTTCCAGGATGGAAGCAATCCCACAATTGGAAATGATAACAAACACGGATGAGAGACATAGGAAGGTGTTGCTGTTTCCATATTAGGTCTAGTGGTCCTCACATAGAGTTGCAATTTAAACTTTGCTCATTCCTGACTGCTTCAGAGTAAAGGGCAACTTGAGCCCAGCAGCACAAGGCTGGAGCGGGTTTTTATTTTCAAGTGAACTGTCTATAAAATAGCAGTTTACAGGACCGCACTTAATTCCTAATGGGCAATCAGCTGGGCTGAGGTGTTTATGAGAGCAAGTCCATTTATGAGAATTTCAGTAAATGTTGTGTTTCCCTCTGACTGGAAATATAATATTAAAAGGGATTTTCTCTGACCAAAACAGCTTTCAGTCTGAACAGAACTGAGAGGTGGGGAAAAGCCACATATGAATAAGAATTACACACAATAACAATATTTACTCCTTTCACATTCTTAAAAAAAAAAAAAAGAAAAAAAAGAAAAAAAAAGAAAAAAGTCTTTGGTTAGTTTCACTTTTTTGTACAATTGATTCACTCAGTTTTGTTTTTTATGGGTTTTTTTGTTTTTTTTTTTCCTAAACGTAGCTTAACAGAAGAAATGGGAATTCTTGTTATACGTCTTCAATTTGCAGTAATCACTGTGGTTACTAAGCCCTAACAATAGATTTGCAAATCAACTTGTAGGAGGATAATGACACCTGACTATATTTTACAAGTTTTAAGCTTTTTCATCTATCTTCGAAGATAACGGGAGTTTAAAATACTGGTCCATGAGGACATCATGTGAAAGTTGGCAGATGAAGGAGAGAGAAAAAATAGGTTGAGTGGGTGACGCAAATGCATCAAATCCTGAACTTAAGGCCCAGGTTTAGAACTGAGGTTATATCTCCAATTATTATAATTACTTAAACCTCTTTCCTCCCTTTTTTAACTTCTTTCCTTCTTTACATTTAAGTACTGCTTTGGCATTTGGAGGCTGACTTCAGATTTAATGACCAAGGAGCCTAATGTCAAAGAATTTGGGCAAATGTAGGAATTTCTTAATAATTTTTTTTTAAATTTGATTTTGCGGATGCCCTTGAGTAACTTTCTATTTACCTAACCAGCTCATGTTTCTGGCTGTTAATCAGTGAATTTAGTTATTCATAGTTTTTTACTTTCTGAAATATAAATTGTATTTCAGTCTCAGGGAAAGCAGAAGTATTTGAGCAGCGGAGTGAGACCTGCTATTTTTAAAATACTAGACTACAGTTCATTTGAAGCTACCTCAAAATCAATTATTGCATATTCTACTGTGATAGTACTGTAAACAACAGGCAGGTTATATTTGCATGTGTGTTTGGATATCTTAATTTTCTTGACAGAAAATTATTTGACTTGCCCTTTCTCTTAGCCCATGGCTAGCTCCTTTTTGAAGATAGATAGATAGATAGATAGATAGATAGATAGATAGATGGATAGATAGATAGAAAGTAATTTCTATGTGAGGTCAGTTAATGCCACTGCTTTTGAAAACTCCACTACTATTGTTATTAAAGGGAACATGAATTTTAAGTATGAGTGCTTTAGGTTCTCTACCCTAAGTTAATAGAGGTATGTATATCTTTTAATTCAAGTGAGAAATCTAAATATAGATTCCTTGAATTTTCTGTACTCTGCCATGTGTTTTGACCGCCTTCTGAAGGACACAGAACATCATTTCAAGATCCATGTAGTATCACTTCATCACTGAAAATTGTTTTTCTCACATTGGCTTATTATGAAAATCTGACTAGCATAATATAATGAGTTTTAATGAGTTTACCTCAATTTAATACAGACATGTCTGTATTAAATAAACGGGTAGTGAAGTGGACTACGAACTGGC
>NW_010209639.1:0-710 GCF_000695765.1 Mesitornis unicolor | reverse complement strand
GGTTTACTTCCGCTTCCGGATGGTTTACTTCGGCTTCCAGGTGGTTTACTTCCAGGTCGTACTCTTGCTGCATTGCCATACTTCCTCATTCTTTTATGTTCCCACATTTCTGGGCTCTGAACTCCCATTTTATGGCCCAAACTCTCATTTTAGGGACCAAACATTCATTTTCAGCATCCAAACAATTATTTTTAGGGCACGAAAATCTTATTTTCAGGGCCCAAACTCCAATTTAGGACCCAAACTCCCATTTTATGGCCCAAACGCCTAATGTTAGGGTCCAAACTCTCATTTTAGGGGCACAAACACACATTTCCTGTACCAAATTCCCGTTTGTTAGTGCCCAGACTCCTATTTTATGGCCCAACTGCTCAATTTTAAAAATCAAACTCTCAGTTTAGTGCCCGAAGTCTGATTTTTAGGCTCAGAATTCTCACTTTCAGGGCCCAAACTCTCATTTTTATGGCCTGAACTCCCATTTTATAGCCCAAACTCCCATTTTGTGGCACAAAAGCTCATTTTTAAGACCCAAACTCTCATTTTAAGGTCTCGTGATCCCATTTTTAGGCTCCAAACTCTCATTTTCAGGGCCCAAACTCCTATTTTTAGGGCTCAAACTCAATTTTTGACAAAAAAACCACAATTTTAGGGCCCATCTCCCTATTTATCAACTCAGACACTCAGTTTTAGGACTCACACACTGATATTTA
>NW_010209638.1:0-1136 GCF_000695765.1 Mesitornis unicolor | reverse complement strand
TGTGAGGTCCCTCCAACCCAAACCATGCTGGAATTCAATGATTTTCTTCTGATTTCTTATAAACCTGCATCCATATTAGCAGACAATGTAATTCAATACGAGTAGAATTACAGGGCAAATCAATGAGAGCTGAGGATCCAAGATCTTCATTATTCATGTGTCAGGAAGCTTTAACTCACACTAGACCTGGTCTGGACCCATGGATTAAATGCCCATTAGCAGCTGGAGCACCCGAGGTGTGGGACAATCTTCTGGTGCAGCTTTTTCTGGAAGAAATTGAGCTCATATACCCTTGAGAACACTCTGCAATGTGAACCAAGGCATTGTAGATCAGTGGCACAGGTTGCCCAGAGGTGGTGCAGGCCCCATCCCTGGAGATATTCAAGGCCAGGTTTGATGGGCTCTGAGCAACCTGATCTGGTACCAGTGTCCTTGTTTATGCCTACTCTTTCCAAAAGCAATATTCAAAAAAGTTAAATTGCAAACATCAAAATGTTTGAAAATATGACTTTTCAAACATTTTCAGACTTTTCTGCTTCCCCATCACCTTCTTGTATTGGACTCTATCTCTGCCCTTCAATACCTTCCTTCCAGCTCCTGCTTCCTAATCTTGCCCAGCTTTCCTTCTTCATGTCTGTAAGCACAGCTCAAAGTGGTGCACTCTCTCCTTTTACAGTCTCTAAGGCCAGGCACACTGATAGTAGATGAGAAGATCAGCCCCCTCCAGTAATTCCCATTGTGGAGGCCTCCAGAACAGTTCAGTAAAAGGCTCATCTGTTCCTACAGCTGTCAGATGATTAAACCCAAAACATCCCTCTTGCACAAAGCAGCTTTGGGGAATGCAGAGCACGTTTAGTGCCGTGAAACCTTCAGTGCATTGAGCTGACAAATCCACCAAGCCTTTATTCAGCGTATGGAAACTGAAGAGTATTTTGACATTTGTAACTTGGCCAAAACTTGATTCTTATTCATGGGAACACCAGCTCCCATCCCCTGGACTCCAAAATGATGCTGTTTCCTCCTACCTCACGCTTAACAAGTCTCTGCAGCTAAGTGGAGGTTTTCAGTTAGTTTGAAGCAAACACAAGCTCAGTTTATAATAATAATGATAATAATAATAATAGTAGTAGTAGTAG
>NW_010209637.1:0-17122 GCF_000695765.1 Mesitornis unicolor | reverse complement strand
TGGATGACCTTTCGAGGTCCCTTCCAACTCCCTAGTATTCTGTGATTCTGTGAGGATTGCTATGACTTAGTCACTATCACAGAAACATAGTGGGATAACTCTCATGACTGGAGTACTGCAATGGATGAGTATTAGCTCTTCAGAAGGAAGGGGCAAGGAAGGAAAGGTGATGGGGTGGTTTTGTATTTTAGGGAGTGTTTTGATTGTGTAGAGCTCAGCAATTGTGGTGATAAAGTCAAATCCTTATGGGTAAGGGTGATAGGGAAGGTTAAGGGTGATAGAGAAGGCCAAGGAAACAAATATCCTGCTGGGAGTCTGCTGAGTCACCCAGCAAGTATGAAGAGGCAGATGAAGCATTGTACAAGCAGCTGGCAGAATTCTCACAATTGCTAGTCCTTGTTCTCACAGGGGACTTCAACTTACCAGACGACTGCTAGAAATACAACACAGCAGAGAGGAAACTGTCTAGTAGGTTCCTGCACTGTGTGGAAGATAGCTTCCTGACACAGCTGGTAAGTGAGCCCACCAGGGAGGTGCCTCACTTGACCTGCTGTTTACAAACAGAGAAGGACTCGTGGGAGATGTGGTGTTCGGAGGCTGCCTTGGACTTAGTGACCATGAAATGATAGAGTTCTCGATTCCTGGTGAAGTAAGGAGCGGGGTCAACAAAACCACTGCTATGGACTTCTGGAGGGCAGACTTTGGCCTGTTCAGGACACTGGTCAAGAGAGTCCCTTGAGAGACAGTCCTGAAGGGCAAAGGAGTCCAGGAAGGCTGGACATTCTTCCAGAAGGAACTCTTAAAGGCACAGGAACAGGCTGTCCCCATGTGCTGTTAGACGAACCAGCAGGGAAGACGACCGGCTTGGTTGAAGAGGGAACTTCTGCTGCAACTCAGGAAAAAAATGACATAGACAAGGGAATCAAGTGCACCCTCAGTAAGTTTGCAGATGACAGTAAGTTGAGTGGGAGTGTCGATCTGCCTGAGCATGAGAAGGCTCTGCAGAGGAACTGGATAGGCTGGATTGATGGGCTGAGGCCAACTGTATGAGCTTCAACAAGGCAAAGGGCCAGGTCCTGCTCTTCAGTCAAAACAACCCCATGCAACACTACAGGCTTGGAAGTGAGTGGCTGGAAAGCTGCAGGCAGAAAAAGACCTGAGGGTTCTGGTTGACAGCCACCTGAACATGAGCTAGGCAAGGTTGCCAGGTGGCCACCTTGTGCCCAGGTGGCCAAGAAGGCTAATGGCATCCTGGCTTCTATCAGAAAGTGTGGCCAGCAGAAGCAAGGAAGTGATTGTACCCCTGTATTCGGCACCGGTGAGGCTGTACCTTAAATACTGTGTGCAGTTTTGGGCCCCTCACTACAAAAAGGACATTTTGAAGCTGAAGCATATCCAGAGAAGGGCAGCAAAGCTGGTGAAGGGTCTGGAGCACAAGCCTTATGAGGAGTGGCTTAGGGAACTGGAGTTGTTTAACCTGGAGAAGAGGAGACTGATGGGAGACCTTATCGCCCTCTACAACTACCTGAAAAGAGGTCATAGTGACGTGAGTATTGGTCTCTTCTCCCAAGCAACCAGCAATGGGACGAGAGCAAATGGCCTCAAGTTGCACCATGGGAGGTTTAGTCTAGGTATTAGGAAAAATTTCTTTACTGAAAGAGTGGTGAAGCACTAGAACAGGCAGCCCAGGGAAGTGGTGGAGTCACCATCCCTGGAGGTGCTCAAAAAATGCTCTTAAAACTGGTGGGAAGGCAATGTGGGCTGAACTCTGATTTTTTTTTTTTAATTTTTTTAAGTATTGAAAGATATAATACATTGCAGTACAATAGCCACATTTGATTATTAAATGTTTTTTCAAAGATCAAGAAACCTATTGTTGTGGTAAGAGGTGTTTTGTCTGAATGTACTTGCTCCAACTTAAGCACAGCTGTTTCACTCCTGTGTGCCACACTGAAAGCTTTGTCCTATGTGCCTGAAATTCTCGCCTAAACTCTCCCTCTCAAAAGCAAATATTTCAAGGTTCATGGTCATGTTTCCCCAGCAGCAATATGAAGATTGCCATCTTCCTTGGTCAGATCATTATAATGTAGAAAAACCCCATGGAGTTATCTAACCAGGCTGGCCTGTTTGGTATGTAAGAAGTGTCTGTGGGAGGCTCTCTTAGTTTCTGTCTCCTGCAGTTCATAACCTACCTCTTCATGATTTAAGGTTCTGTAGCTATGGCTACTTCAGCTCAATCCGCTACCAAACAGTGGTGCCATTTTTGTCTCAATATGTAGCCTTAAACTTTTCAACCAATTTAAATTGGCTGTACCAAAGTAGAAAGAGTTTCATTGCCCAAAACATTTTGTAGGAAACAAGTTCTAAACAGACTCCCTTACTGAAAGCCTGAGCATCTTAGAATCTGATTAAGATCTCAGAGCACTATCTTTTAGAAAGAAGTAAGGTGAAAGGTCCAAGACTGACAAGCCTCTTATATATAATAGCTACTTGTATTTTGAAACTGCTTTTTCTTGGAAGAACATTAGCTACAGTTCAGATTTCATTATTTGTTCTGAGTGATTTTCAGCATCAGGCACACATTAATGTAAGAAAGGGCTTTTTATTGCCTTGGATAATATTATATAATAGACTAAATATTCCCTTTCCTTACTTTTGTTAAATTCACAATTTCCTTTGCTGCATCGGATATTTGGAAGTAATGATGTTAGACAACTCACTGAGCTGCATAAATGAAGCCCTTCTTTTCCTTTAATTAGACTGTACTGTCTTTTACTGGATTACCATAGGCAGTAAATCTGAAACTATCCCGAACTGGAGACTGAAGCAGTGACTTCTCAGCCTGACACCTTTGTACACTGCTGTGCTATGTTTGTAGACAGAATAGAAGACAGTACAGGTCCTGGAAATCAGCAACAATTGGCCTAGGACCTGTATTGCAGTGGTGAATCTTTTTAGCCAAGAAAACTACAGGGATCTCAGCAGAAGACACAGGCTGAAGACACAGGCATCTGCAAGATTAAGGTATTACTCTGAGACAAGTCAGAAGAGATGAGTGAGGTAGGAAAGGAAAGAACACCAGTAGCATCTCCTCCTTCACAGTCAGCATGCTTGTAGTATAGAGTGAGGTAAAACTCCTCTGGGCATGGACATAGGTGATTTGGTTTTGGATGCTTCCGATACTGTGAACATTTTTGCACTAGAAACCTGTCTGTCCTTTAATACTGTGCCTGTAACTCATGTCATATGTGTTTGTTAGTTAAGCTGATGACCAATGCTGGCTAAGTAATGGACAGAATAAAAGAGTCATGCAAAATATTCAGTAAAAGTAGTTGCCATTTCTTTAAAAAAATTGAGTTAGCTATACTAATGTATCTGTACAGGCAGCCTTACTAGTTACAGTTATCTTTTAATTACAAATAATCAGGTTTAAATAAATAGAAGAAGTTTCTCACATTTGCAATTCAGACTGACAGGACAATATGTGACTCTAATCTCTGTCTTACTCTTTCTTTTCCTTTTGTTCTTCACATTCAGTTGGTACCAAACAATTACTTGATGTTTCTGTAATACACCTAATGGACACTGTAGAAAAATAGTGCAGAGGAACACTATTTTGAAGTAATTCAGGCCAAAGACAAGTGGAATTTTTACATGCCATAGCAGTAAAGACTAGTCACCCATGCTGTATACTTCTTAATGGCAGTTATAATTCTTTTATTGAGAAAATATTCTCTCTTTGTGGTGCCAGGCAGAGAGCTAACTGAGGAGGACATAAGTGTCTGTCTGAAGCTTCCTCTTATGGAAACGATAACTGTTGCAGTCATTCATCTGTATCTGTAATGGTATCTTGTCCATATGAGTTCAGTGGTATCAGGACTGTATCACAAACTCACATGGATCATGATTTCAGCTGAGTTTGAGAGAGGCTGTGTACCAGGTATTTTCAGGTGCTCAGCATCTCTCAGGATGATGCTCTGTATGTGATAAAGAACAAGAGCTTCTTCCTTTTAGAAGAGATTTTTGCAGTATACAGCCCTTTTATAATACTTAAAAATATTTCACTTTTCTCATGAAATAATGCTATCATGCCAGAAAAATAACTGTTTATTCTGTATCTTGATGTCACAGATCGTGGCTATAGTGTAATGATTCAAAGACACACAATTGACATAACCTTGTGTGTGTTTTAAATAGTTTAATAAGAGAAAAGTTATACCATCCAGAGGTTTTTATTTATTTTTTATTTATTTTATTACTTACAGATTTATTTTATTATTTTAATTTTTTTTACTATTTTTCCAGCGCTGCATGAAAGTACAGAAAAATGATGCCACTAGTAGTTCTCTAACAGATAATCTCAAAGCTGAGGGCCAGCTGTGGTCAGTGTCTAGGCCTTGAGTTGCATATGGTTTCATGTTGCCCTACATTCACTAGTAGCGTAGATTATCTTGGGGTTGGCACCTTATGAGTAAAACTAATTGCTCCTGATACCAAGTTAGGAGGTGCTGCTGAATCATACTTGGTCTTCAGTTCAAAGACCTCTGCACTGTGACTTGGTGCACTGCAAACATGGACAAACATTTAGAATAGTACTAAATACAATAAGTGAGGGGAAGAGAATGATGTATGCTCTTTCCTATTTATGGCTCTCCATTTTATTAGATGGATATTTATAAGATGGACCTTGAATATTGTGTTCATTTTTGGGCCAAGAACAAGAACTACATTGAGTTCTACTCTGTGATTTATGACACTGAATCATGAAAAGAACATGTATTTGGGAAAGTTGAATTATTTTTCAGTGCTCTCTTTCAATCTTAAAAAAATATTTGAGAGGTTAATATTTAATGAAAGTGCTTTGTGCACTTCCCTCATTCTTTCTGCAATATAGCAGTTAGTGTACCAGTGAGTCACAGCTTGTAAGACTTTGCTGGACAATATTCTTTTGCTTAAGTGGGGAATGAGCAAACACAGAGAATGTGACTCACAATAACTCAGCCTCAAGGTGAAGTATTTTTTCTGCCAGACTTCAGCTAGCAATAGTGAAAGTTACTGCCAGATTATTCTGCATTGGGAACAGGATGCTGTGAGAAGGGCACAGCAGAGAATGAGCACAGAGCAATGTGAAAGGACATTTCAGAATGTGTCTTGAAAGGTCCCGCCAGCTGGCTCACTCCACTATAGACTGAAATGGCTGTTTCTGGTAACTAGTCTGACCCAACAGTAAACTTTCACAGTGTGTCCTATTGCTAGTTGAGAGAAATGTTGATTTTAAAAGCATTTTTAAAGGAGGCAAAGCCTGTCAATAGCTATGTAGCTTCTAAGTCAAGTTTTTGATGGCTATTGTTTTTTCTTTCCTTCTTGTAAATTCCTAACATGCACAGTTGAACTTTAAAAGAATTAAAAAAAGACAAGATCTATCATCTTAGAGCTAGGGCTGTAAATGCCTGCAGTCCCTGCAAAAGAATGAAATCTGTAAGTGTTTAGCCTGTCTAGAGTGAGCACAGATTCTGCAAATCTTGTCTGCTGTGAAAGAGGAACCGGGCTTCTACTTTTTTTTGGTCTTCTTTTATTTTTTTTTCTTCTTTTACATGAAGTCAAAATACTCTGTTTTTCATGCAAATTTTCAGGCACAACACTGACAATAGCTTCAGTGTTCTTTCGTGTAACTGTTCTGATCTAAACTCTTGTTATGTATGGTAAATTAGGCATTTATCTTACGGTGTGTACATAGAAGTGTCTTGCAAGACTACTGAATGAAATGCATAGACTGTGTTTAACTCACTGTTTTTACCAGACCTCCCCATAAAGATCTCTTTGAAGTTGTCAGTGCAGGTTCAGACTGTCTTTTCCTGTCCATAGTCCTGGCCTATTCTGATGCCTTTGAATACTGAGTTTTCCATTCAAGCTCATCATATGCATGCAAACATTTGTATGTTTCCTTACAGCAACCACAGAAATTAGTCTCAAAGGAAAAATAATTAGAATAATGGAACTCCTAAATGATGCATCTTTCCTCCCACTTGGCAGAAAATCAGTTATATCACATAAAGTGATACAGCATGTTTTGCACTGCATCCTTCTCCTTTCTCAATCCCTATTATTTATGAAATGCAGTATCTCTACATAAAAACTCAGTGCAGCTTTAGCAAACAATAGTCCTATGCATACACTTCCATATGAAAGCTAATGGAAATACACATAGCTCTTAGCCATGGTCCAGAAAAAGTTTGCCAAGTGCCTTATGTTCCTAATGCTACTAAGAATAAACTGTTCCTGTAAGGGGTTTTGAAAAACTAGACACCCCATGTGAGACATTTCTAATTACTAGTAGTGAACTAATAGGTCAATAGTTATGGTCATATAATGGTCATTTAATAACATATAGTCATATAATAACAAAGATATTCAGACATGTCCTGTCAAATATCAGTAAGCTGGGATTCCTTTTTTCATGCTTCCTGTGAAAGAGTCTTCTCTGCTTATAAACTCCTATCCTCTAGGATGACTCCCTCATCCTTTCTGAACTGTTAAATGGTACACAAAGACCTTTTGTCATTTGCTGCTCACCAAATCGTCCCATCACTTTTAGGGAAGGAGATGAGCTTTTAATCCTGTCAACTAATTTGCTTGCTACTCATGGTTTATTACTGCACATGGACATCAGTATCAGGATCCCAGGCTTGAAACCTGAATGTCTGGTATAAATATGTCTTCCTAACCACACTGTGTGGATGCACTGAGGCTAACTCCTGAACACGTGGAAGAATTAATTTGAGCTGGCTGTCCCTGTTACTATCCAGATTAGGATTCCTTATTTCCTCCTAGCACTAAATGCTCTTTGAAGTCAGATTTATGAACATTTATAATCACTGAAAGTAACGAGGTTTCCTCCTTTTTTATAATAGCCAAAAGGCCATAAACAGATGCCTAAGGATGGGGGAGTCATTTTAGTTCTTGAATTGTATGCCAGTATCTGCAGTACAGAGTTTATATACAGAAGATGCATTAAAAGTTGTTTTCCAGTCCTTCTTTTCCCCTTTTTTCCTTTTTTTTCTGATGTTGGTGTTTTAATGGTTATCTTCTAAGCTAAAAGGAAATTCAGCTGAAAGGACTTTGTCATATGGATGTTGGTTAACTAGGCTGGCTAGAGGAGACAGCCCTGCGCATCAGCTTCTTCTATTGATGGTAATGTCACTGGAATAAACTTGAGACACAGGAAATTCCTTAAAATTACTTCTGAGGTAGGGTGTCATTTTCCTGACAGTGGCTTTTTGGTATGACCACAACATATTCTTCATCAAGAGAATAGCATGACAGCCCTTAGGCAATAAGCTGTTTGCTAATAAAAATCTTCAGAAACTGTGTCACTCTTGGGCCTGTGTTTGGACAGTCAAGGCCTACAATTTCTGTGTAATACCTAGGAGATAATGCACTGTCTTTTTCCTTTTTCCTTTAGATATGGAAAGAGAGTGGTGAGAACAGTGAGCCACAACACTGACACAGAGGACTGATACACAGTTTTTCTTAAAAGAGAAACATGTATATATTGTAATACTGGATTTATAATACTTTTATTTCTGATTTATACTCTTAGAACATAATGCAGAAAACAGAAATAAATGTATACCACAGTCTTCTACCTAGAAAAGCCATACTCCAGACTCTGAGCAAAATCTCCAAAACTTAGACTTGCAGTGGTTTTTTGAGAAGAAGAACTTGCTTGCATGAGAAAAATCTTCAGGCCAATCTATTGCAGAACATCTGCCTGTGCCTCTTAGAGTGCATATGTGTCCCTCTTTTACCAAGAAGTGTAGTTCTGATTATGCAAATCTGTATTTTAGCATGGACTTTAATGTGAATTTACTCAATGTTTATATGCATCTCTCAAATATCACTTAAGGAACAAAAAACGACTTAAAGAACAAAAATCCTGGTGGCGATCTTCTATGTCGTGGGGCACAACGGTCTTGGTTCTCTTCCATGTGGACTCATTGTTGCCAATGAGTGGGTAAGGCTCTCACCCTGTACTTAGAAACAGCAGGCTCCATGGATCATCAGGTAGCAGCCCTTCTGGGTCTCATATGCATGTCCCCACTATCAGCCAGCTTTCTTGGTGTCAGTGACAAACCCTCAGATTTTATTCAGGACTTACTTGGGTAATCTTCCTTGATTTTGAATTAAGCTTTTTCTCAGATTTTCAAGGATACAGCTCAGTGTGAAATCCAGTTCAGACAGCAGGACTGCAGAGTAAAGGGAGGAATTTCCTGGAAAATTTCATCTTCTAGCCAGTCAGTGCCTCTCACAGTCATGCTGGAATCAGGATGTCCGTGAAGCAGATCATGTTAAGAATTAGTAGCAACTGGAGGACGTCTTAGGGAGATTCATATCAAAGCTGCCAAATTGGTGGAAAAAAATTGAAGTCCAGGTGCTGCTGCAGTCCAGGATTCTATTGTTCTCACGGTCACGGTTCCACATGCTATCCCTCGTATCTCTGTTCAGGTCTTTTACTGACTGCTTTCTTCTCCCTGTTGTAGGTTTTTGTGGGCAGCTTCAGACTTTCTGCCCACCACATTATGCTGACACTGAGAAGAACATACAACATGGTGTTTCTTGCAATATGGTTCATCCTTTTGAAGACGGCTTAGTTCCCACAACAGTGGGCCAGACAGGGCTTGACATTTTCCATCACAGTTTTTCAGCTCATTCTGGTATTACAGGTAAATGACACCTGGGGACTTTGGGGATGATTGTGTACAGTTTGTGGATTTTGACAGATCTGCTTGAACTATGTACATGACTGGGACCTGTCATGACAGACTTGACTCTTCACAAAGGGAAGATGGTTTTTAGACCTTTGTGGAGTGGCAATGAGACCCCGTCACCATGAGTCACAGTAATATCTGACCTGTGTGCAGACTGCACACTGCTGAGAGCTTCTCAAGATGCTAACCTCTGGGGTCAGACAGTCAGTAGTTCATGCATTTACTTTGAAATACAGTCCATTGAGCCTTGTGTGATATTCGCATGAACACTCCACTCTGCTGTAAGTGTTGTAGCAGGAACTTGAGATGTTTCAAACCATTTATTTTGCTTTATGAATATTTGATTTTTCTCAGTCTGGAATTTAATTTATTCACGTTTTCATGACAAGAGCTGCCTGGGTGCACATTTTTTGTCTCTGCCTAGCTGAAAAGTGTATGAAAGGCTTGCATGCTGCTCTGTGCAGAGGATCAGCACAGGACAGTGGGTCTAATCTTAGGGCTTAAACATAATTGATGCCCAAGTCTTTTATTGTCCTTCCACATAGGATGATTTCACTTAACATTTCTTGATCTTTGAAATCTCTTTTATGTCTTGATCCTTCAGTGGTGCATTAAAAAGCCAATGCACCAGTAATTTCGGAGTGGCATCTCACAGTATGTAAAGATGTAATCCAAGAGATGGGAGTTTTTCTGCAAACAGATGCTCTTGTAACTACTACTGCTTGCATGCCAGGGTCTGCTTTACAGCAAATGAGTTCTACAATATTTTATTGTCTCTTATATGTTGGGTATGATTAAATTCGATAAGCAAGCATGAAGTTTTTCATTTAAATTACCACAATTTTAGCACTCATTAAATTGGCAAGTGTTAGTTGTGATGAAATCTTCTGTACTTCAAACTTGATTCTGACAGAACTGAAGTTCCTCCCTTCCTAAGCAGGAGGTAAGTTATGTAATTATTAATTTCATACATATGTTGGCTTGTTTGTTGTTTGGTTTAAAGCCATTTCAAGTTCTCTGCATAAGTATTAGGACATTCTCCATGATATAATTATCCTAGTTAATTAATTACTTTTGTATTTTTTTCCAGTTTATGACTTTCCAGCAGCGTCCACGGCTATCTTTGGTGATTCAACTTGCAGCATGTCAGAAGATAGCAGTTTCCTACAATTAAATGCAGTGGATCGTTGTTCTAGCCAGCTTTCTTCTGTCTACACTGAAGGCTAAAGTAATATAAATCTAGTTACAAGAACTTGATCCCATTTCATCTTGCCCTTCTGATATTTCTCTACAAAATTTTTCTCCGTGAAATTGCTATGTATGTATGGGGATATAGGTTGATATACATACATAATAGAGAGGAAGAAAACAGTCACCAAGCACTCATCATGTAATCAAGCAGTCAACTGAGAAAGAGAATGTTTGGAGAAAGCAAGCTTTGCCAAAACCTTAGCAATTGTTTCGTTTCTTTTCATCTGTGGCTCTGCAACTCTACTTTTCTGTTTTTTCTTCTTTTTATTTTCTCAAAGGGAATTCGTAGCCTAAGAAAACCACTCGTTGGTTGTAATTCTTTCAAGCTGAATTGGTGGGCTTACTGAAGAGCACAGCTTTAGAAAACTTTTTTTTTTAAAAGGAGAAGTAAAACCAGAGCAGACTACAGACATTACAAAGGCACACAGCTTTTTGCACAGCCTGTTTGCATGTGAGGCTTCCAAAGTTAAATACACACCAGCATCAAAAAGGAAGAGAAATTAGCCATATATCCTGGCACTACCCATTGGAGGCATTGGTGTGGCTTGTTTTTGGAGCCAAAGATCACTGGTACTGGATTTCTTACAGGCCTTGGTATTTTCCTTCTCTCTGTATTTTAAGCCATACAATATGGCCATTGCTATTTTTCCAGTATTTCTTCTGACCCAGTGTTTTATGCAATGAATAAGAAGGGTTAAATGCACTACATGGGAAGGTACATGGACTTTGTCTGTATTTAGCACAGCTGCTAGATAAAAAATAAGTATGTTTTAACTTTCTGTTGATTTTTAATTATTTTGTAGAGCTTTGTTGCTGTATGTGCTGTAGTACTGTGTAGGAAGGCTAAAGATACCCTTTAAAATACCTTCCTTAAATTCCACAGATGGTTTTAAAAGCAGTCTGTACTGATTCAATTAAATTTTTGTTGCCCTAATGTTTTTAATTTCCATAACTCATTTTCAGGAATCAGAGCTACTCTTAAGTTTGCTATGTTTTGTCTGGTTATTTAGAGATGTCAAATTGAACTGGTTAGGCTGCTTCAATTTTTCTACTTGATATCAGGCTCTAGGCCTCGAATTTAGTCCAGAATGCAAGCAAGTAAGGTTGCCCTTCATGAAAGCTACAAGGGCATGAGTTAAAACCAGTGTTTTGCAATGGAGATGTGTCATCACTGTGATCCTTGGGAGCAACTCGTACATTATGTATGACTGAGTTTTTAGATTATTAATCCCTGTTCATCCATTTTGTGGACTTCTTACTGTGTAGTGTACATCTTAATATTCTCATGACCTGATTTAACAAGAAGGACAAAAATCCTAAGTTCATTCGTACAGGCTAGACCATAAGTGTGCTTCTGAAATCACTCATCTATTAAGATGAATTTTAAAAAATGTTTATACAAACATTTTCTTATTCTGAGAAGCTTTTGAGAGTTGTTGAATATAGTTTAGGTCAAATTCATAATTAAATTTGCCATTATGTTGCATAGCTGAATTTATATCCAGATGTTTATAAACACTGGCAACCTTGTGAGGTTTATACTCACATGAGGTATATTCTTCTATACAGGCATAAGTGCTTATATATTTAACTGAGAGATTTTAATCCAATAAATGCAAAGTATATGTGTATAAACCATGCACTTAAATGATGTACAATAAGAAGTAATATGACTTTAATACAGATAGTTCTGTACTAAATTATCCCCTCATTTATTCTGCTTCTCACTTCACAAGTGAATGCATCCCTCTGCTTCAGCTTGCAATAGTAGGTCTGGTTGTTACTATATGTGATTTGCATTGTGTTAAATGAAATCAGACTTGCCTACATAGCTATACATACAGAGGGAAAAAGATAGACTTTTTGCATTAGCATATGATCTGCCCCAGTGCATTGACAGTGTTGACAGTTTCGCTTTTTAATAAAGATTTTATTCTGTGCTATCTTAAAGCCCTTTCTGTGGTCACTGCACATACATAACTTGGTTTTTTAGGTAAACTGAACACTTCAGTTTCAAATATGTAGGACTATGTCTTGTTCCACCAAAGTCATTAAGGGCAGGATCAGGCCTATGGTGTACATATTCATGTGTATGTACATGCATACTTTTGTACATATAAATCCTTCAATGTTCTTTTAACCACATAGTTGTCCAGAGTTCATCAATTGCTTTGTACAAAACTGAAATATTGCTGCTGACTTCAGATCTGTACCACATGACTTTTAAATCTCTTGAAGTAGTTTTTTTTCTAGTATCTTAATATACAAGCTATTCAGTAGAGAGGGGGCTTATACATCATGACCAAAGGGAAAGTGGTAAGACAGAATTCAAAAAGGGTATTTGTGATTTGAGGGTTCATCATTTACATTTAAAAAAGGAAAGTTTTGCAAGTATTTAATTCTTCCATATATGAAAAAATATATATATTTACAGCTTTCTATGAACCTTAATCTTAAAAAGAAGGAGCCAGAGTACAGTCAAATTAAGCACATGAGAGTAGGCTACCAGTCTGTAAAAAGGTATGCCTTTTGTTTACTTCTTTATCAAAGACAAAGAGGATTCTTCGTTATTATTTCATTATTCTCTTTGGATTCTGATTTTGGGGATCAGCTTGTATCACTGAAGGCAATTGTATAGAAAAGAACTATTTAATCTCATTCATTTTGGATATTTAAATAGAGAATTGTGTTTGTCACGTTACAATGAAAAATGGTGCTTGTGAAAATACATAGCGTAATACCAGTTACTGCCTTATATGCAAATACTTGTGCCTCGGTGATTTTTATGTTGTTATTCTACTTGCTGGATTGTTAACTTTCTAAAGGGATTCATATCATAAGAGATGAAGTTATTTTAGACTACGGACATTAAACAGTATTTTAATGAAATTATTTAGAGTAGTTAGTTTATACAGTTCTCTTGTTTTCAGTCTAAAATGGTCTGTATCTGCATTAGAAATGGGTCTACACTGGAGTTTAAAATATAGTTTCAAAGTGCATGTATATGTGTATGTGTGCGAGTACATGTGCGTATTCGGACCCCCTGTCTATGTGTATGTATATACATGTGTATATACACATATGTATATTGCATTAGGGTTTACTCTTACTAGATGCTGAAGTATTGCAGTGCTAAGGCCTTCTGTCACACTGTATTTTGTTTTCAACTTTCATTGAAGAGGTGTGAATGAGTATAAAAATTACATTTTAACTGTTTGTTCCCTGTTTTCCCTGTGTAATTTTATAGCAGATTTTTTTAAACAGCACTTTTTTGTTGTTTGTGTGAATTTTTCTTTTTTATTTTCTAGGAAGAGATAAATCAAAAGAAAAAGACCACAATTTAAAATTAGCTGGGTGGGGTTTTATTTAAAGAAAAAAAATGCCTTTACTCTGTACAGAAAGCAGCATCTTGTGTAATATTTTTTACACAAAGCATTTTGGTGAGGAAAGAAAGTAGGAGTATGTTTTTTCATAAAACTTACAGAGTAGTCTACATATTTATACATGCCTACATATGCAGATATGAACTCTATTTGGCATACTGTATATCTGGCTGATGTTTGCTCTATGTCTGTTGCATACTATGAAAAATAAATTTTCAAAAGAATTAGTTACACTTTTTTCTCTATAGTATCTATAGTTTTGTGATTTGTTACAGTTATTTTTTATATAATCCTAAGTTATTTTTGTCCTGTTTCATAAATTTCTTTTTTAGGTGAAAGGTGTATGTGCATGGTACAAAATAAACCTGGAAAATTGTAACTTAATGACATAACCAGTAGAACATCTTATTGTGAGATACCTTTAAATACTGTTTTAACCATTGTCCTTCACTATAGAACTACTAGTATTTGTATGTATTAGTATAATCAGAAACAGAAATAGAAAAAAAATCTAAGAAATTTCTTCTAAAAAAGCACTTGTGTCAGAGTTTTAAGTCTGGATTTAATTATTGTTATAGTAAGGCTAGAGATTTGTAGAGATAAATGAATGCTTCAGTATGTGTTTACACCCTGGGTGGAGACACAAATGAAAGAAGAACATTTAATTACATTTTTGTGCTGTGATAATTTTTATTGGTTTCTTTGTTAATGTGGTTCTACAATACAACATGTAAAAAGATTTTTGCTTTTCTGTCTGGTTATTGTTTCTTACATGCTCAAGCAATTAAGGAGTTATTTCAGAGCATTTAATGTGAGAGAAAGAACATCTATTTTTACTGTGCACTGGGCAAAATGCTAACAAAAGAGAGACAAAAGTTGATTGCATGCTAATGTCCATATTGTCCAAAATGCATCCCAAGAATCCAGCATGCTTAGGAAAGAAGAGATTACCTTTTACCACACCCATAAATTAGGCTAGAAATCTAAAGGACAAAACACAAACTAGTAAATTAATGAAGTGCAAAAAAAATCCCATTTTATGTTTGCAAAAGACCCTTGAAGATAATGGTCCAAGCTGATTTTATTGTCAAATTATTAGCAAGGCTAGCTCTGAGTCAGCTATGAGGAGGAAAAAAATAGTAAGCCCAAATTCACTGGCAGGTGTACATGTGAGCTTAGTAGAACTTTACTAAAAATGAACTTTGCCCAGTGTATTTTATTTACACTGCATCTTAATTTAATGTAGGAAACTTGCCCCATGGTTTAGCAAATATTGTTAGTGAATCCTGCAAGCCATCATGAAGAACTGAGAGCTGCTGAATTCAAGTGTTCCAGAATTCAATTGAGAGAGCACCCTAAAATTAGAAGTATACGAGTTCCCTGTGGAACCTATTAGTATGGTTCCCTATTAATAGGGAGTAACATGGCTTGAAATACCTCAAAGCCATGTGCTTTTCTCTGAGTGCCTGAGCTAGGTCAGTTTTTCATGATGTCCTACAAGCTCTTCTATGGCAAAATAGCAAAATGTAGTAATTATATGACAGCTATATTCTTCTAGAGAATAGAATTTCTGAATGAATAAATTTCTGCCTAAACTTTTTCTCCTATAAAGTGACGATGTTTGGTTTTTTTCCTGTGTCAGAACAAAACTCATTTTGAAACATCAGAATTTCTCAGGAGATAGAAATGCAAGGGGTTGGTGATCATTATAATGTTGTTGCTTTTATGTAGTTACAGGGGTTCTCCCATGCACCTATGCCAAAGCAACAGTGTATTCCTGAATTTATACCATCTCTTCCCTAATTGAAAATAGTTCAACAAAGTTCCATTTGTTATGCAGCTATCTCCTTCAAGAAGAGTGGAAAAAAGCAAACACCATTCTTCCATTCCAAATATGAATCTAGTCATGTTTACTGCATCTAATGACAAGTTACCTTGTAACAGAGTGACTGTGTTTGTATGAAAACACAACTGTCCATTTTCCTAGGCCATGATCCTCAGGAAAACGCTTCTTCACATTCAGACATGCTGTTTTCTACCACAAATTGCTTTATCACCGCAAATTACATCAAATGCATTTTGAATTACCTGATTTTAAAACTATGTCTGTAAACTCATGTAAATAAGCCACCCTCAAGAAGCACCTTTAAAAAGATTCTCCTATAATGGACAGTCTTAAATTGGACAACTTCTGCATGACTCTGTATACTCTCTCACTGCAATATATAACTACAGCAAACAGAACGGTAAAATAAATATTACGGAATGAAAAATGTTAGCTTTTTAAAGTTGCTGTGTCTCCTTCCAAAATGTTAATTTATATTTTTCCTCTACCTTCCCTGAAACTATGATGTTCTCACTTAAAAGCTTAAGTATGAAAAATCATTCTACCGCATCTTCCCATGCCATTTATAGATTTACAACCAAAGAAAATTTACCCAGCAGCCAGTATCATTAATGATTCACAAAGGAGATGGGCTAGTTCAGTGAACTGTAACAAAGAACACCTTTCTTGTGTCGAGTTAAAAGTTCCAACATACCTTTGTTATAACTAGAAAATGCAAACCGCATGCATGGTTGCAAGTAGGTTGCACTTCAGCTATTCCAGGAATGGACACAGTTAGGCTGATTAAGCTCATGAAAACCAGTGTGTCCTAGACTCCCAATTCCCTGAAAATTCTTTGAAAATTCCAGCATAAGTGTGTTGGAAAAACACAAAACAAAGTTACTGCTAGAACTGTGGCTGTCATATTTACAGTCACAATAACAAGACTGGCAGCCTTGTGGTTTCACTTGTTAACCCACTGCTTTGCATGGCACACAGTTGCAATTCTGCTGTATCTATCATTGGTTGAAGGAAGCGGAAGGATACTTTGCTTTAATGGAAGTTACATTAGTAGTGCCTTAGCAATGATCCTAGGCAAAAGTTAAAGCAGTAATACTGGACTGGTTTATCCATCAGGGAAGCGGCAATAGCATTAGATGACACTGTTTACGCTAAACTTTCATTCATGCTTGATTTGATTTTTAACCAATGAGGAGTCAAAACAATTCTACAAAATGGAGATTTTTTTACCCTGGGAGCTTAAAAATCTGTGGAAGCTGCATTCTATCATACATGCTTTTTTTCTGTCCTTTTTTAGAAGCCAAAGAAAGACTGCTGGGTAAAAGTTGTCTAGTTTCAATGTCAATTTTCTCTTTTGTGACTTTGTTAAGATGGTCCACAAAAGCATTAAATGTGGTAGCAATTTTGTGATCTAGATACATATTGAATAGAAACTGTATTAAAATTATTAAACTAATTTTAGGGAACCTGCTCAAATAGAACCTGCACAATACCAGTAATTTCTATCATAATTGCTCAAACCAAAGCTGAACCTACATTTACAGTAAGGTGAGATTACCTTCATTGAAGGAAATGCCACCTAAAGATTGAACCAGAAAGAAAAAAGTGACACTCCAATCCACTTACTTCTTGCTACACTTGCACTACTGCTTGCAGTTGTGTGCCTCAGTTACTGAAGAGCCCTGCTTCACTGTAGAGGCTGATAGATGCAGAATTTGTGCTGGCAGTTGAGATTTTCACCTTTATTGTGAAAACCACATGTTATATACATTGCTGAGTAAACCTACATTGAATAAAGGTGCGGGCAGTTGTTTTTAGCTAAAAGGGACTTAAGTCCCTTATATCCCTCCAGTAGATGTGGGGGGAAGCATAGT
>NW_010209636.1:0-1083 GCF_000695765.1 Mesitornis unicolor | reverse complement strand
CCCATGTGGGGTGCTGCTCACCTCCCTGAAATGAGATGGGCTTGATACCGTCATGGGGAGCCCAAACCCACCTCTGTCCTGTGGGCAGGTGGATTGGGGGCAGAGAGGAAACAAAAAAGCCACCAGGTGACACTGGGATGCTGAGCCCACTGCAGCCCAAGGATGCTCCCATGGAAAGTGGGGAGGGGCCATGCTGGGGTTGTCTTTTCTAAAGGCATGGACTTTTCCAAAAATGATGGCTTTTCCAACATGCTCCAAAAGTCCTTGTGAGAGAAACTGAAGTAATTTTAATCAAACAAGGTTGAGAATATACACACCTTTCCAGCTATGGAAAGCAAAGTCATCTCAGTCAGAGCAGACTGCTGAGAGAAAACCATGATGTGAACACAGGTGCTTCTGTTTGGGTTTCTTTCTTTGGTTTTTCAATTTCCATCTTCTTTTTGACCCCGCTTTAGAAAAATCCAAATGGAACATGTAGCACATCGCTTTTTTTGGTAACATCACTTGTATGTACAATGAAGAAAGCTCCCTGGGGCATTGCCCCTTGGCCGTAGCTGGCAGATCTTTACTATCTCCTGCCAAAGCACCCTGCAATCAGACTGACCCATGGTGGGGACACACAGATCTACTCCTTGCAGGGCATCAGCCCCTTCCAAAAGCATCTGTAAAGTCTGGAGTTTCCAGTTTTTCCATTGCATAACTCTGCGGGTCTTTTTCTCACCCATATAATGGATAAAGGGCAGTTTCTGTGACTGGTGGTGAGGACTGAACTTGTACAAGGACCAGAACCTAACCCATGCACAGGGCATGGTCCTCGCTGTGGTCACTCCATCATACTGGGAGGTGTCGCTGCTCCCAGCACGTTACTGGAGGCAATGCGGTATTTCTGGTTTTGGCTGCACGGTAGACATGCAAGTAGGAAATCTTAATGGGAGGGAAATGGGAGAAATCTTCTTCAAACCACCGAAATTCTTGAATGTTTTAAAAAAAGAACCTGGAAGTGTTAGCCTTTTTTGCATGGGTTTTTTTATCATTTTAGTGTTTTTAAAGTAAAAAAAGAAATATTTTATTCCTTTCTGGTGG
>NW_010209635.1:0-21432 GCF_000695765.1 Mesitornis unicolor | reverse complement strand
GACGGGTGAAACCCCAGTCCCTGCTCTAGCCCTGGCCCTGGTCCCAGGCTTTGCAGACCGGGGTGGTGCTGGGTGCTCCTGTAGCTTCACTTTCTGCAAAGACCAGGGAACAAAATAACTAAATGTTCAGCACTTATTTTATTCAGAAACCTCAGAAGAAAACCAGCAACAAAAGCTGTTGTACTGTTCTAAACATTTGACAATTTGCTGCATTTTTCTTTTTAAGGATGCATCACTTCACTGCTTCTGTTTCACTCGGCAAGTGTAAAACGCTACCAGCGACCAGCCCCTGGGCACTGCCAAACACCGCAGCTGCAGGAGAGCTCCATGACCTGCTCCCAATTCTGCTCTCTTTTATGAGCACTGCCTGCCTTGCCACGGTAACTTCCAGCCTGCATTAGAGTTCTTAGTAGAGACAAAGTTTATTGCAGAATGTATCTAAAGCTATCAATGGTATAGAGACACCTTTTTTTTCTTAATTTGCTTTTTAGAGATGTGGACAAACAGAAATTTTGTTTTCCACAGCTTAAACCTCACCGTTGAAAGAGCTGTAATGTTTATGATGATAAACGATGCATAGATGATGATTAAAGTTCTCCTGAGAGGAAGTGTAAGCTTCTGGTTCTCTGGAAGTCCTTAATTGTCCCCCAAATATGGAACAAGGCAATTTGCTCATGTTAAGGCGAAGAATTTTAAAAGGGATTAGAAATATAAAAGGAGAGTGCCCAGCGAAGTGCACAGCCAGTGCTGTCACGCTTTCCCCACTGAACACACACTTTGCGTGCCCTGCTTTTGGATGCTTCAGGTCTGATTTTGGGCAGCGTTCAGACCTCCCACTGCCTTCATCCAGAACTGCAGATCCTGCCCCGCACTGCACGGGGCACCCCAGGCAGGCACTGATTGAAAAGGGGGGCCTAGGCGTTTACCCAGAGCAACGTTTCCTTGTTATAATGGAACAGAAATAGCCTGAAGAGCTCCAACAGATGGAGGAGGACTTTGATTAAAAAATAAATTCTGACTCACAATTCAGATTGCTGGATGCAGTAATAAAAAAGAGAGTACATGAATATGAATAGCAGTGGAAAGAATCGAGTGGAGATAAAGGGAGGTCTGAGAAAAGGCAGTGAAATAGCAGAACCAATTTACCTACTTGTTTCTAATGCCCCTCAGGAAAATTCAGTCTGTTGTTGCTGTAGTGCTGATGAAAGCAAGCAAGACCACTGGTAGACTCCAGAAACTCTCCTGTGATGGCTTCCTCGGAAAAATCCTGCTGGCTGGATTTTAAATACCTGTTAATAACTTAAAATGGTAGGGAAACATCTTCAGCTAAAGAGGAATGCTGCACAGGAAAGTCAGGATTTTCTTCCTCCCTCAGCCCCTTGTAGGTAAAAAGAACAAGAATATGGCACACCACCATCGTACGTCTGTTCATGGAGCCTGGAAGTGGATTTGAGCGAGTTGGCTCTACGCATCCAGGCCCAATATCTACATTTTAGAGTAAGGGGGAAAACGAGTCACCAACACCCTTGACTGCTCCCCAGCTCTGATTTGTATTCAAAGAACCCACAGGGCAGAAGTGGCTGCAGAAAATACCTTCTTTCATAAAGGCCGTGTGACGGGCAGGACAGCTCTTCACCAAATCTCTCAAAACACAGCACTCCAATTTCAGAATCAGCCCTTCACAAGCTTCCTTTGTGACAGCTATTCTGGCCTCATAATCACATCACTGGTGGCCAAACATCTTGAACAAGGACAGAAGTTGAAACACACAATATGATTAAAACCTACATTATCGCTGATGTAATAGCCCAGAACCTATTATTGTTCTTGGGCAGGAGGAAAGAATCTAATTAAACATTTATTTAATATCAAAATACAACCCAAAATACCAATGTTGGACAGTAATTCAGCAATACGCCAACTAGCAAATAGGTATTTGTCACCAAGAAAAATGCAGGTATGTTCACAGACACAGCTTGGATTTGATCTGGAAATGGATGTGCCCAGAACACTGGCGTGGCAGGAAACCCAGCCTGGCACACGAAAGCAGTAACTGGGATTCAGTAGTGACAGTCTTGACGTGGTTGGGGGGACGTGGAGCTGCCCTGGGGCCAGGGGGGATGTGGAGCTGCCCCAGGGGCTGAGGGGGACGTGGGACAGCCGCTGTGCCCCAAGTACCCGGCGGTACCAAACCGCAGAGCGGCCGCAGGCACCCAGCCACGCTGGCAGTGCTGCTCCCAGCCCTGTCACAATGACAAATATCCACAGCATCAGGTTCAGAGTAAAAGGAGTCACCATATGACAGGAGTTATCTTTAACACAAGTAATGCATGTTGGCTTTTGTATAAAGTTCAAAATTTCCTATTGGCTAATATTTACATCATACCATAAATATTTATAAAATGGTGAGGAAAATGAAGTGCAAAAGGATAACAGTATCATTTTCTGAAAACAAGCTGCCTTTTAGTTTCTTCTTCTTATTATAAATTGAATATCACTATTTAAAAATAAGTAATATTTTTAGAAATATTACAGGATAAACATCGATTTCTCAAGTGTAACAAAAATATGTTTAAAATATAGGTGGCTGTTTGAAGTACAAAATATTGCTGTTTGTAAAGGGTAACATCGTTGTAAAACTCCTACTGAGGGTTTACAAAAATACAAACCAATTTGCATTCACTGAGTGCATATTACATATTAATGCAGGAAAAAAAAAGCGTATTTGCATTCAAGAGAGAATTGTCAAAGATTTGCAGAGGTACGTAAAACATGAAATCTTTTCAGAGTCATGCGTATTGACCCCAAATCTCTATTAATCCTTTCCAAGCGATCTTCCAGGGCTTCCTAAAAGAAACAAAAGAAAACAAAGAAAAACAAGATTTAATAACGTACCTGAAAAATCCAATGACCCTTCTAAAATGAACTCCTATTATTCCTATATTCAACTGGTATCCTTTTGGATGCATTGCTACAATTCTGTTAGCATCCAAAAACGAGAGCCAAACCTACAAACTTTTCATATTATTCTTATGTATGTGTGTGTATTTATTGGTTTTTAAAATCCTGTTTCAGGTGTTCTGTTTTCTTTCCATGGGATGTCTGGAACTGCACAAGATCAACCTGACAGGAATTAGGATGGGCTGATCATTAGGGAGGGACATTTGGGAACCAGTGACCACTGCAGCGAGTGCCAGTATGGATTTACTGGAATGCACTTTTATCTCCAAATTGGTAACGAGCCCTGCAATTTAGGAAATCCAAACCTTCATAGAGCCCTCTGAAACAACTCTGAGACGCTTGTTTTTATTAGAAGAATCTGCAGAGCTCTCCCAGGAAGGCACTGTCCTGTATTCTACCTAAACTGGGTATTTTTGCCTTCTTATTTCCTTCTTTGTACTTGCAAGCAGACAAAACCCAAACAAACAAACCATAAGCTTTGCCCTCTCCTCTGCAGCACAACATCCCCTCTACAGCTGCAGGGGTTTATTCACTGTCACTGCATTTTCTGAGTGGATTGCCTTCACCTGCCTCGCAGTGTTTTCCCAAGAACAGGCTGTTCTTCTGGTAAGTTGGAAAAATGCATCCCATGTACGAAAACCAGAAGACATAAACAGTCTTATGCAGAACATAAACTGTGCAGTATGTATACATACATACACACAAAAAAATCGGTTTGTGGTGGAGGAAACAGAAATCAAATGTTTGCAGGGCTAATTCTTCTCTGAATGACTTGCATACAAATTATCCAGACTTTCACCTTTTACCTAGCAAGCCAGAGTGTGTTTATAATTAACTTGCAATTAACTGTCTGATTATCTTCTAATGCATAAAGCCTAGAGAAGACAGGCACAAAATTCAGCTGTATTCAGAAACGATTCTCAGTGGTATGGAAAAAAAATCCTATAGTGATTGTACTATGTAATAAATAACAGAAGTTTCAGCTAAACTACGTATTCTCAAATTGTGGAAGAGCAACTTAAGAGAACAGTCCTATACAAAAACTTCTTCACCTGATTTAATCTCGCTTGCAAGGTCATCCTTCCACCAGAACAAGGTATTCGACTCAACGCAGCCTCAATCTAGGAACAGAAAATACTGCAGCTGTAAATTATCATTTCAAGAGCCAATATAAACCTTCCCAATTCATCTTACAGAAGAGGTGAGGTGCATAGGATTACAGATACACATCCAGTCATGTCCTTAAACACTAACTTGTGTTACCATGAACTGACACAAGACTTCACGTTCATAGGCAGAGCCTCTCCAGGATGGTTTTGCAGAGCATCCTTCCTTGCCAGAACAACCTGTCCCATGTGAAAGGCTGATTTTATTAAAGACTATCCATTAAGGAAGAAAGTAAATTCACTCCCACACTTCCATCCACGCTGGGTTTGTGCTAGAGTGCCTCTCCTTTAATGAAGTCAGGGACAGAAACAACTGGAGCATGAGAATTGGAGCAGGGACTGAAAAAGGCACATTCCTAGGGTAACACTGGAAGTTGTGCATTCATTTCGGCCATGCATTGCACAGGTATACAGCTACATCCCTCCTCTCGTACAACAATTCTGTTTCGGCACAACTTGAAAATAAGAACAGTCTTTGCCTGTTGCTTTTCCTGAGTCAGCTCATCAAAAAGCCTCTCTGTTTCAGCCAGAGTCGTGATCCTTGCTGCGTACTTGAAGTCTCCCTCACACGGCAACAGCGCTGGCTCGTATTTCGGTGCTGCGCTCCTCTCGTCCCAAGCTGCTGCTTTCTTCATTCCAGTATTGACGGATTCGCCACAGGAGCTGTGTCTGACACCCGAATGCTGCCTTCCTATCAACAAAAGAGGGGTCTTTTGATTTGCTTTGCAATTGTCTGAAATCATTACTAACAACAGGAAAAGCAACGATCTCAGAGGTGTGTGAGCTGAGGATGGTGACTAGCAAAGCCTCATGAGCTTGCCTTCAAACTTCCCAGAAGAAGGCAGAACGTTTGTATGGGTCATCTTTACGATCTTTGAAACACAGCATATTTTTTTGCTTAAACAGATTACTGTACTGTGCTAATTAGGAATTCTTTTTGCTGGTATTTAATTTCTAAATATCACAAAGTAGACCAGTTGTCATGAAAACACCACCCTAAAGAAATGCATTAATAAAAACCAAAAGAACATTGTGACAAGAGCTACAAAAGTGAGAGAAGATTTGGTTCAATCAATCATTTAGAAAATCCGAAGCAACTGGCTTTATTCTAGTTGCTCTTTGCTATCTGTAATGCAATGTTTAGCAATAGAATTTTATTAGTATGACTGAGGACGTACATCTTAATACAGACCCTACTGAGATATGCGTTGTATAACTGAGTTAAGCATAGGAAAACATATTGCCCTTCTTTCCCAATTTAATTATTTTTGTTGTTCCATTCTGTTTGTGCACACACACATATACATAAAAATAAAATACTGTATGAATGGTATTTGTCTACAGGAATAAGAGAAGAGTTAGAGGATTTTTAAGAGTTGGACTTCATAAAGTGTCAGCTTTTTATTTAAGCGGCTGTTACGAATGTGGAAATTGTGGTAAGAAATACAGAACGTTTTTTCTCCACTTTGACACATTACCTTCTGCATCATCCAGCGAGAGAAACTGCAGCCTTTTTCTTGGGTTACTGTGCTGTGAAACAGACGCAGGACCAGTTTCCAGGTCATCTAGAAGTATATCAAACCTACAGAGCAGGAAGCACACAACAGTTACTTGCTAGAAATCACTAATCAAGCAATACAGTGTTTTCTACTTTTTCACCTTGAGGTTAAACAATTTTTTTATAGAACAATTTCTATCCCACAGGCACTGCAACTGTTCTGATTACTGCTCACTGTACCAAACCCCAGTATACTCCTGTTTGCACACACCAGAATACCTCATTCACACAACTGAATTTCAGAACCAGGCTGAACTGTCACTCCCGCACACACAGAGCTCCCATGTTGAGGGTCCAAGGGTCAGAGGTCCCCAAGAACCACCAACTTGTGCCAGACATTTCTTCTTCCTCACGCACACGTCCTACACTTTAATCTCACAGCTCAGTATGTTCTCAAACTCTACAAGCCTTGCCAAGCAAAGATCTCTATAGAAACCACAGTATCTAGTAGGGTTTGCAGAAGGTTTATGTATTTTTTAAAATGCTTATAGGTGCTGTGACAGGTAGGCAGATACCACTCAACTTTTCTCTACATCTGGTAAGCAACACGTAGAGCTGGGCTTACTCCACAGAACCATTCTCCTGTAACCTCTCACCGATCAATGCTGTGTCAATCGTAAACCCTGCATCTCATCTTGGTGAACACTAAAAACGGGGAAATCCTTCTAGATTTTTCTTGCCAGATTTTAAAAACTAAACCTTGGTTTTATACTCAGAAATCTTCACATGACTGATTTTCAAGGACTTTTAGTGAGCGAGGAACAGCAGCATTCAGCCTGCATATAGGAATGATCAGAAGGCAGTTGTGTTCACAGCGCTCGTACCTTGTCACTGTGTTTTCGTTTTTGCTAAGCAAATGGCTAAATCCAGGGGAGAGGTTTTCTTTTGGAGACCGTTTGGGGCTGTACGTCACAGACACCGGCGCCAACATTATCTCTCTTCTTGCTGCAAAGGACAAAGCATGTTTAACTAGCTGAAACTTCTCTCAAAGCACGATCTCCCTCTTGTGTGATCAGATGCCTACATCTTTAAAAGAATGCTTTTCAAAGCTGTCTGCATGTTTATTTAGAGTAGATAAAGAGTGCATCGCAACATAGAAAAATGAAAATAAACTTAGAGCTCTCATGTTTTCTATGGTTATGGATAAGCTTTCCCCCCCCTCCCCCGATTGCTGGAAAAATGCAGAAATCCTGTCTTTATTTGTCTTTCTTGTAGAGCAGCCTTTCATTATCTGCTTCTACTCTGAGTACCACAAAGCGAACTTTAGCAAACCACTTACTTGGAGTGTTTGGTTTCCTGTTTGAGGGAGGAAGGGACGACGACCTCTGGCCAGAAGGGGAGCTGTACCGTTTTGGCCTGTGCTGGTCTTTACCTTTCTCTGGGGACCGGTTGGCAACTAAAGAAGTTTCAACAAACCCAACAGTCTGACGTCGATTTGATGTTTCTAATTAAATTGAAAAAGTTATTTGATTAATCAATCTTTTTCAACACAAATATTCGCCTGTACTCAACTTCTACTGTATAAAGACTGCACTTCATCTGTCTCGCATCAACATATTTGTGCTGTTTTGCTCAAGTCTCGCTTCCTGTTTAACGTATTCATGAAACACAGAGTTTAACTCAGGATAAAGGATGCTTTGCAGCACACGAGTAACATTGATTTAATGAAGACACAGGGGAAAGCAGGACAAAAGCATCTTTTGGGAAAGAGTGTTGGGTCCCTGCCTGAACCAAGAACATAAGCATTTAAGAAAGACTCCATGTTTTCTAATTGCAAGACTTCCTAAATCGATGTTGTTAGAACAGCTCAGCACAGTGCTAGGGTACACGTCAGCTCTCTTAATAACAAAACTAAAATGGATGTACAACCAGCCAGAGCTCTGTTAGAGCTCCATTAACTGTTTATAAATACTGAGATATTCTTAGAAAAAGCACATTAACTACTCCCTAGCTTGAGACCTAACAGCAGCCTTTGTATTCCCTCTATTTTAAACAAGCCATTTAGCTAGATAGCATTCTGAATTTTCTTAGGAAAACTCCAGAAGTTTGCATGCTGAAATTGTTTTCAACCCATCACTTAAGCCTGATGGACTCTAAGACTGAAAATAACAACATCAAAAGTCATGCAAACAAAGAAAAGCCAGCAAAGACAAGTTCAGGAATACAAAAATAAAACTTACTAGTTGATGTGTCATCTTTTTCTGTTTGTGTACCCCAATCTTTAAATGCTTTTCCTTCTTCAAGTTCTTTAAAGGCTTTTATAATTGGTGCTTCTGACATCTCATTTTCCTTCTTTTCTGTTGTGTTTGTTGAAGAGTCTTCTTGCGAGGAGTCTTTTTCAGGAGGAGAATGGTGCCTTAAAGAGTGTCAGGGGTGGAAAGAGAAAAGGATCAAGGTTTTTTTACTTTGTTTCATACATATATAGATATAGATAAGATTATAGATAAGATTATAGATAAATATATAAGATTATAGATAAGATTATATATAAGATTAAACAGATAAGATTATATATGTAATATAAGCTGAATAAAAACCCAAAACTTTAAGACATTTAGTTTGAGATTTACAGATGTCAAACCAAGAATTTGAAGGGTGCTTTTTAATTTCAGCTAAGAACCTCAGAGGATTTTGTTACGGCCAATTCAAGAGTCAAAAGTTGAACAGAGTGAGTTACATTTGGTGACCTGACATGTTCTTTGAACTAAATACGTCCTGACGGAGGCTTTAGTAACTTCTGAGTAAGGCAGCAAATACTGAATTACATGTGCAGCTTGGCACTGGTGTAAAGCTGCAGCGCACAGCACAGCAGAGCAGCGCACAGTACAACAGCACAGCAGAGCAGCACACGGTACAACAGCACAGCAGAGCAGCACAGCAGAGCCCCCTGCGCCCCGACTTGGAGCAGAGCTGGACACCAGCACGGAGCACAAACAGCAGCACAGACGCCCCTGGCACAGAGTGAAGCTCTCTGATACTTCAAGGAAGGGACTGAAGGCTGCTGCTGGCTTCATTCCAGGGCAGTGAGGGCTGAAAGTTGTTTTGGTTTTAAGGAATTTTATAGCTTCTACAACAGTGAGACATTTTTTTATAACTCTGTTTAACAAGTACAACATGTAGAAACATGAATCCAGTCAGTTCTGGATAAAGCCATTTTTAGAAGTGTTTGACTTCACATCGTGGTGGAGACTGAAAGAAGCCAACTCACCTAGAAGGAACACAGGTTTCCTCTAATCTGTTATCCTTGGGGCTTTCCTGCCCTTCCAAAGGCTGGCCAGTGAAAATGGAATATTCTGCTCCTGGTATCAACCACTTTCGCCTACTGACATCAGGAGTTGCCAACTTGCTGTGGGAACAAAAGACTCCAAAATGATGAAAGGCTTTGGAGGGCTTTTTGGTTTGTTGGGGTTTTTTTTAAATTTAAGGAAAAAAATTCCATCTATTTATCCTAGTTAAACAGAAACAGTAACAAATATACAACGAACTTGGAAATATCCTGGGAAAAATAGCTGCTTTTAAAATGTGTTTGTAAAGTAAACATAAAATATATATTAAAAAAAAAATCATCTGTTGAGGTTTCATTTTAAGTTACACAAAATGCTCAGAATGCAGAACTCCACAAAGATGTAATGCTGCTTACACAAACCAAGGTTTGGGTAACAAGTAGCTCTCAACTAATTCAACTAAAACATTTTGGTGTAGATTATTTCAACAGTTCGGAGCATCTGACCCCAGCTTTCCTTTTGACACCAGTTATTAGAAAAATAAAAAATAAGAAACCACAAACAAGTCACTGTTGATGGCCTGTGAGTGATAAATATGAACTAATAAGCACCAATATATTATCTTTCAAAAGAAAAATGTTGGTTTTATGCACAGAAAAGTAGATTATAATTAGGTTCTTGTTTATCCAAGCTATGAACCATCACGGCCATCCTGTAAATCTGTCCTGCTGTGCACTCCGTTGGAATGAGGCTTTCTGTAAGCCTTGAGATCAGGCAGGGACAGATTAACTCCCAAATCCACACTGGCTCTTACATCCTCCTCCCCGATCAACATGCTCTGCCATGCTCAGGTCATCCTTTCTGTTCACTGTTGAGGGATCTTATTCATTAATATTAAAATAGCCCTAAAAAGAAAACTGTCCCTGTAATACATAAATACATCAACTACTTGTATCTTCATGATAATAAACAATCAGATCCCCTCCAAAACACTGCTGTTCAATACATACAAATGGGCATCCACAAAACACGTTACACTGTCATTTTGTGCTTCACAGCATCAGTGCTGAACTGGGTGAGACGCCCAACAAGGCATTAAGAAGTAATAAAAACCCAAGGGGGACAAAGCTTTTCCAGTCTTTAAAACATTAAAAAACCCCCAAAGAAACAAACAAACAAAAACACCAAAACTGAACACAGGCCAACTTCACTTTCCTGAACGTAATTCACAATTCAGACTAACGCATGCATTCCAATTGAACTTCGGCTCCACTCTCAAGATACCTGGACAAACTGCATTGAGAAACACAAAACGTAGTAACCAGCCTCTCAAATCAAGGACACAAAGAAAACCTCTAATGTCTCATTGGACTATTAGATTTTATTCTCAAGATCTTTGACCTATTCAGCTGAGCAGCCGAGACCTAACAGACACATTTAGGAAGACTATAGCCAGTAGTCTTACACATGTATTATCCCAAGTATTTATTTGGTTTTTTTAAATCTCTTGACATGTGAAGTCTGTGAACTACATTGCACGTGTTTAATCCAGTCTAGCCTATGGACTGACTTCTTCTTTATCCCTTTTTAGCCAGAACATTACAAAGTTTTCTAAAACACATGACCTGTTTTCCCGTTGTTGCAATATTCACTTACCTGGCACAAGAAGTTCTTAAGCGACTTTCAGTAATATGGCGAAGTTTCAACATATTTTCATGTTCTACCTGCTTGAGCTGAGCTTCAAGTTTGGCAATTGTCCTAATGTGGAAGTAGCAAAGATGCATTGTGAGATGATTTACTGGACATGAAAGAGATCGTATTTCTTAGACTCTACTCATTTCTATTCAGATATCCTGGATGAAGCAGAAGAATGAGAGCAACTACTACATTTTGATCTATCTAAATATGTGTAAGTTAAAGAAGTCAGGTAACCCAGCTAGAAAGACAGCACCAGGAGATACTGCTGTGGATCAAAGCATTCAACTCAGAAGTTGAGGAAAACAACACAAGAACATTTTTATTCCTAGAAATTTAAACAAAGCCTCCCCGACTCTGGATGTAATGAGTGGCTCCTTCTCCTGTGTGTCCCTCGAGTAACCCACCAATCTGCTGCTCATCTGCACAGCATTTTCCTCTCTCACACACTGCAGTCCACACTTTCAGTGAACCAGCCTTTTGCAGTGCAACACACCACCATCTTGGGCATTCACCACTTGAAGAAGGGAAATACAGGGTTTGGAGGACAGAAAAATCTCCTTTTCCACTACAACTGGCTCCTGAGAGTGCAGGCGTGCACAGTGCACTGGCTGGGCTGAGGGACAGCCATCAGAGAGGGAGCACTTAATTACATCCCACTGGAAGACACGATTGAGGAAGCAGAAAAAACACACGACCTAAAATAACAAGCTTTTACAGTGCATACAAAGAAACAAAGCAACATGAAATGCTTCATAAACGTAATTAAACTTGCAAGATCTACAGCCTTCATAATCTAGCAGTGAGTGTTTAAGCCATGCTCTATACTTCATATTGTTAAAATAGTAACAAGTCTGTTTCACATTTACCTTTTCAAATCAGAAATCTGCGCGTTTGCATCAAGCAATTTGTTTTCAGTTGTATTTAATGTATCCTACAAGCACACAAGGAAAAAAGTAAAAAGCCTAGAAACTACAGCAGTGTGCTAAAAGAAAAACAAGTAACTTGACATCAGTCTTGAAAACAATACATTAAATACACATTCCTATCTGAAAGGAAGGTCTATTATATTTCTTTGACTCTGCAGTATTTTTGCTGTCTGTGACTGGAAAACAAATATTTCAAGCTCCCTCCTTTTCCCTCCAGGGCTCTGAAGATGCAGTAAGAAGCTATCAGTTAAAATAAATATGGCTCTTTCCATCCGATCTTTTTCAAAAGACTTACGTGAATTCTGTGAATTCTATGGCGCATTATCACATATTTTGCGTGTTTGGATTCTGTACTCACCTTTACCCTTTCATGTTCTTTTCCAAGGGACTCATATTCTCCTAAAAGCTAAAACAAAAACAAGAACACACAATCCCACACTGGTATTATATATAATTAACAGTTTTGTTGACTGCTGTAAAATAATAATCTAAATTGCTTGTCTAACATATGTATAAGCACTACAGGGGATAGAGTGTGTACTTTAATAGTATTTGTTAAGTTCTAATATCTTCTAACTGTAACAAAAAGTTATAGACAGGACAAGAGGAGACAGAGCTATTTACACGATGTATTTCCAATTTTCAAATTATTTCTCTCTAAAGAAAATGAAGGAGCTGGATGAACTGGTAAAATTCCTCACTGAGTGTAAAGCTGACAAAGTATTTTGAATTTTTAATTGTAAAAAAAGGAGTTAAAGCATGAAGTAGTTCTTCCTGCTAATACCCACTTTGCCAATCCATTTAAAGATTCCATAAAGCTATTCTTGAAGAATCAGGGGAACAATTCCTTTGATCCAGTCTCAAATCACACACAATAAACAGCTTTAGCAAGTTGGGATGACTTATGAAAAACTCAGTCCATCTCCACTAAGCTTGAGAGGGAAATGTAACTTTCTAAAATAATTTCCTGTAATACCCTTACAAATAAAATTAAGAGCATGTAGAATAATAAAGTATCTGAGACAGAGTACAAGTACTATCACATCAAGCACACACTGCCTTAAATAACTGGTTTTAAGTATCTATTAGGTCCATGGCATCACCTAGCACCACGCCTACCAAGGAGTCAGCTGAGTAATTTCTGTTCTCTTGGTTGTGCAGTGACACTTCACAACGGGAAACTTGGAGTAGTTTTCCAAAAGCCCCTCACTTGCTGTGCTGGTAACGCACGGTGCAACTGCAGTCACCACTGCCCACGTTATTACTTACATTCTGAAACATTTTATTTTCTTCCTTTAGCCTTGTGTTTTTATTATCAGATAACTTGTAAGCCTTTTCAAACGCTTCCTCTAGATCTTTAAGCCTCGATTTTAGTCGACTGATGGTGTTGTCCTTCTCTTTGTTAGTTGTGCGCATTTCTTCAAGACGCTCTTGCAGCACTTTGGAAGCATTACTGACAGCGTAGAAGCGCTCGCGCCAGTCTGCCTGCAGGAGGGAAAAACCCCAACTTTCATTACCGTGCGTACCTGGCAGGTTTTTAAAATTCCAGTACAAAGCATAATCTAAAATCATCTAAATAGAAAACAAGGGTATGTTTGTACATGAATTAGACAAGATTTTTGCCCATATCTGTGATGTACAAGGAATGAAAATGAAGACTAAAAACCCAAAAGAGGTCTTTATTTCAAAAGACTTAAAATATCTAGAGGTTAGGCCTCTAATCCCAGCTGATTGTCTTGTCTTGTTTCCCAGCAATAAAAAAAAGTCTAAAGAATGAATGACTCCATCTCTCCAGGTGTCCAACTTCCATGGCAGTGTCCTGTTCCTTGACCAATAAACACAGCTGTGTAGTCATAAGCAAAGCTGTCTGACCCAGCCAGACTGACTGTATAAATATACTTAGAAACAGAATATTTTTGCCTTAGCGCAGATGAGATTTGCTTTTATCACAGCTCAATAGAGAAAATAATTAAAACAAAATAATAATAAAAAATAAATCTAAAGAGACATCGCAAACACATTGCAATATTTCACTCTCAAACTGCCTGATCCCTGCTAATCTGGGAAGGTTGTTATTTAGCAAAAATGATGCTGATTCAAGTAGGGACTCTTACGCTGGGACAGTCACGGGTGTAACATTGGCTGATGTCGTACATTGGGGGGAAGGTTGAAAACAGAAAGATGTGCAAACAGGTCAGCGTAACAACGAACAAGTGCGCTCTCTTGCCCTTTCAGTTAAAAAGCAACTTGATTTAAGAACATATACTTACCACTTGCTTTTCTAGCATAGCATTCTTATTTTCAAGGGCTTTTATGCGAGCACTTGCTTCAGTCAGAGCCGCGTCTAAATGGTCGCACCTATTTAGAACAAACAGATGACAAAAATCTCTTGAAATTTTCAATAGTAAATCTACATTTTATAGCCTTCTTTCCTTCCTCAAGCATCCCCTCAGCTCATAGGAGCTGCAGAACCAAAAGCAGTGAGATGCACCAGCACAGAGCTCCACTTCAGCTAACCGATGGTGCTGTGTGATAATTAGTGACTGCAATCGTACCGCAAGCTACTTCAACTCGCGAAATGGCTGCTCTGAAATCACTTTTAATTGTTAGAGCACACCAGTGCTGGAAGGGAAGCACCAACTACCCACACAGTTTTTCAGTTATTCTGAAGGGATGCATTTTATAAAGCATTGTCGATGTCTAAATTACAATATGACTGGCAATAACGGTATAAAAATCACAAGCAACTTCTATATGTAGCAAACTTTCAAGCTCTATCTAATGGAATATATAGGCGAGGCAAACGGACTGCAATAGTAACATCTGGTCAAAGAGCACTGACCAGCAAATTGGCTCTGTAAAGGTAACAGTGAATTTGAGATTGGTCTTACAGCATCTGTAGCTTGACATGAAAGGTAAGGAGTGATGATGTTCATGATGGTGAGTGCTACCTTACGACACACACGCTTCCATTGCTAATTGCTCAGGACTACCTCAGCCTGACAGCTTATCTTGAGCAAAATTTGTATTTGCTTCAGGAAAAAATCAGGTCACACAAGACTTCTGGACCAAACATCACATTTGCCACCTAACAATTTTAAACTGATCTTAAACAGTTGCAGAATTTGTATTTAATAGGAAAATATTAGTATCACAGATGCCTCCAGCATTGAAGGGTGACATCAGCTTTACCAGACACTCTAAACAAGTATACTCAGTTTTTAAAGTGGAAACAATACCACATAACAGCGGAAGAGGACAAGTTCAGACAAACTGTACCTGTCAGCAAGATTCTGATTGATTTTCTTCAGATCTTCAGATGAAGCAGTTTTATGGCTTGCCTCCAGCTGCTGTTTTAAGCTGTGTATCTCAGAGTCATAGTAAGCTCGTAGATCAGCAATGTGTCGAGCATGCTTTTCCCTCAAGTTCTGCCTAATCCTATTTTCAAATTAAGAACAAAGAAATGTCCAGTTATGCACATGACCATGCATTGCTGTATTCATTCACATAATGAACTCAGCATCTAAACCTCTCTTACAGAAATTCATTGCGTTCATATTAAAGCTAAAGCTTCGTCATCTAAGGCAGTGCTGTAAGACACCTAGGACTTGCACAGAAGCCTTCCAAATAATACAAATAATATATACAAATACAATACAAAGCTTTGCTATCTCTCCTCTCCTTTGCTATGAACTGGAAACCACACATGTAAAATTAAAACAGGAAAACCGAAACACTGAACTATCTTGAAACCATGACCCCCACAAAAGCCCTCACACACGGAACATACGTCACGTCTGCTCGTCCATGTGCACATCATGAGAGCTTCAGTAGCAAATGGGGGATATTTCATTTTCCAAGTGCAGTAATTCTGTGCTTCTCCCACCAATTGACTCTAAACAGGGAAACGTAACCCACACAGGACTTTGATATTCTCTGCCTAAATCACCTCCCTCAGACAGCCAGTATTTTTATCCTAATGTATAGAAAGAAGTAACCAAAGCACTAAAACAGAGGAAAGTGTTTTGCCTTCCAGTTAAGGCTTTGACATCCAAGGAAGACAGACCACAAGTACTGTGCCTTAGACTAATAGCATGGTCTAAAGAAGATTAAATACTATGGTCTAAAGAAAGACAATTTTAAAAAGTTGAAAGTGACAGTTCTATGTATACGCCACCTGTACTTCAGGGGAGGAAAAAGAAAAGAAATAAGGGTGGAAAAAAGCATCAAACAGAACTCTCGTATTTTGTTTGCTTTACTGGTATTGTTAAGTTTCACTTCTTTCACGGAAGTACTAACTACAGCTTTTTAAAAGTTTTTAAAAAATTACTTACTGTGACATTACCACAGGATCTTCAACAGATGTCACTGACAGACTATGATCTGGCACACTGTTGTCAGCACACTGAGTAACGGAGGATGGAGTTAGAGTGAGTGTTTCTTCCTCCTCGGTGCTGACTACAGCGTCATTATTAGTGTCCGGATATGCCATTGGGAAGGGACAGCTGCTCTGGTTTGCATTTTGGAATGGATGATTTCTCCAGAGGTCCAAATGCACAGCTCTGCTGCTGGCAGGGTATTTTGGAGAATCATCTAACGGAGATGAATTACTTGTCTGTGAACAAGAGTCTGTGTCACAATGACTTGAAAATCCGGGCTCTGCCATAGAGTCTGGAGAGAAAGGAGCAGGCTCTTGAGGAATATTGAAAAAACAGTGTCCTGGGTTCTGCTGACTTGGCTTCATATGCAGGGTTGGGTCCAACGTCAAGATCTGGGAAACAAGTTTTAACACTAAAAAAAATTGTGATTTAACTTCAGTTTTACCTGAAGACATTAGTTATCCATACAATATATTGCAGGAATTATACTGAATATTACTATGGTAGTGACAAGCAAGATGAAGGGACCTGTAACAGCTTAGATGATGATACATATTCCCAACGTTTGCAACTTGAGACTAAGTCTCCATAAAGAAGAAAAGACATATCTGACATCTGCAGCTGTCTAGAAAACCTTTGACATTTCAGCTATGTAAACAGGAGCACTATGATGTCTCCTTGTAGGTTGAAAAAATCGCTTTGTACAGTTACAAAAACCACTTCATGGATTATATCAACAAGATAGTCACATAGTGGCAATCATTACTGGATTTTTCACAAGACTGAAAGCTGTATAAAGAAGCACATATGATACAGAGTATTTCCACAACCTGTGCCTCTTCCACTTCACAGGTAGAATGAACTTCTCTCATGGGAAGCAGTAAGTAAGCCCCGTTTCTGTGGCTGCAGGTCCACGTGCAGTGCATCGGCTGCAGCCTCTGCCCGGGCAGATCGGGCCCTGCGCCATCCTCGAGGTCATGCTGCAAAGGTGCTCCTTTACCCAGGGCATTCCCAGAGCTCCTCTCAGCTGGGTCCCTTCCCAGACTGGCTCAGCACACGGCTGCACCAATTGCTGTTCCAGCACAACGCTGGAGGTGGCAGCAGGGACCAATTAATGCAAAACCAGTCTGCAACCTATCATATCTTCAAACTGAGATGCAGAGTAGAGAAATTAATGTTACCTCTGGTGGGTGACTTGACTGGGAAGAAGGCATAAAATTCTGGTCTGGCAGCTGCTTGTTCTCCCTTTGTCGTTTATGATAAATATCCTTCAAGGATGATAGCTTGGTTTCATCAGCAGAAGACACCTTCAACAGGAAAAACTGCTCCGTTAGTTGATCTGAACACAATCCTCCATCCTCAATAAAAGTAAACAAGTTGCAGGGTGGGTTTAGCTAATAAATCTGTTCAGAACAAAAGGGTTTTTTCATTGCACTTAATTTTAAAAAGGGTCTTTAATGAGGCACATACACCTTTAATGTACTAGTTAGTCTCTTTTCATCTCCTATACACACATTTTCTTTTAAATTATAAAGTAGGTCAATACATTTCAAGTGACTTTAGTGGGGAATATGAACAATGAAGGAATGGAAAATGAGACACTGAGCTAGCAGAAGTGTTTTCACAGAAAAGTTAGCTTCTGGAGGGCTGATCCTTTCCATCGTAGGAAAAAGGAAAGATGATGAGCAACTGTAAGACAGCTTTAAAACACATACAAAGTTTACCTGATCTGGTGATACTTTTGTGGAGAAAATATCAGCAAACTCACTTCTGAAATTCTCTGGTAAAGAATGATACATCTGCTTCTCGTCTAATTTCCAGTACGAAAGCCCTGATAAGAAGAAACAGTGAAATAAAAAAAGTTACAAATTTCAAGCTCGTGGCTATAGAACAGGAATCCCAAAATCCATTAGTAAGATGTTACTTTGTCAGCTAACAAGAATGCTGTAGTCATTATTTGCATCTATTCCTTAAGAGTCTCACTAAAGCACTTGTTATCAGAAGTTACAAAAATCTCCATGCAAAGCACAGGCATCATAATCAGTGTTACATCACCCAGCATCAGTAACAAAAGCTGTACATCAGTGAAAACATAGATTTACTCTGGCATTCAAGGGACAAATCCTCATTTATCACAAACTTTTATTTCTACTGATTCCAGTGCAGCACTTAAAAACTTTTATCACCCAAGGAACAATCCTAGACAGCCACTTGTCACTACAAACTCCTCAGTCTGGCACTCGACAGCACTCTATGCATGCAGAAACACAGACCACCAGGTCTAAGGGAGACAGATACAGTGGCAATCCCAGTTCAACTCCTTGTGTGTCCCCCTTTTTCAATGGCTTGTGAGGAAGCAATAAAAGTGCACAGTTTGCATGGCTGCATCGCTGTGCCTGTTACCGAAATAAATCCACCCTGTTACTATCAAAATATGTGAATTAGTTGTTTGGCTTTCACCAAAAACAAACAAACAAAAGCACCACCACCACAAGCCCCCAAACCACCACCAACCACCCCTCACACACACCTTACAACAACAAAAGCAAAACCTTACCAAAACACAAAAAAGCAGAAAGCACATCCCCGGTTAAAGAATCCCCACATCGCACACTGCATCATTTTGCCCTTGTCTATTCACACCACTACTGAATCGTGCCCTTGGCTTGCAGGAATTCTGCCTCTGTTACCATGCTCTCCTGTGATTATGAGACCAATGACGCTAATATCTGAAAGATCATTTCATGCCCCACCATGATTTCAATAGTAATTACATTATGAAACAGTTTTAAACATTAAGCTCAGCTTTGAAAAGTTGAGAGATTTGAAGAAAAAAAAGCAAAACTGCTGCATGTCCTACATCTGCCAGCAGTGATACACAGGAGCTACCACCAGTCTGAAACGCAAGAGCAAGTAAAGCAGAATTACACTGTATCAACCTTTAATAGCTTGTTGGTGCCCAAACCTCCTTTACCTCCCTAAAGTTACTGGAGATGCGTTCCAGTGACTTTTTAAAAATGAGAATTCAAAAAAAAGAAAAAATTAACCATACCTGAAGCTTCAGACACTAAAGAATTTGGACTTTCATTTGCTTGATTGAGGTAAAAAGTGTAGGGTGGCAAAGCAGCATCAGTAAGGTTTGTCTAAAATTACAGAAGAAAAACTAATTTATAAGGAAAATCACAAGGCAAGGAAAAGAAAATAAAGGGTACAATTTTAAAAATTGCACGTAACCATTATTAGACATTTTAGGCAAAGAGATGAAATGTAATTATATAGCATGATCCAAACCTATACAATTTATATTCAGGGTAATCACAGCCAAAAGGGGAACTAAGCTAAGCCACATAATGGAAAGATACTGATATTTTCCAAGTGACGTGTCTGTCCACTTGTGGACCGTTTTTGAGATTAACTGTTACAAAAATACACATTGTGGACAGTCATCTAAACTTTCTTGCTCCTTAAGAGGTACAAGTATACAGAGGGATAACTTAGCAACAAAGTGTTACTCTTTCTTCACCCTAAGATTGGAATTTCTTTTATTCAGCTGTTGTGACTCCACCTACCACAGACCTGGAGGTAAACACTGTCTATCTTAGCTAGACAAGACCCTACATTCATACATACATACACACATACCCTTCTCATCACTTCAAATTTTGTGAGCAACCTCCCCAGCTAATTATTACAGAAACAACTGTGAAAAGTGTGGGAACCAACACATGGAAAAAAAATAATGAGAGAATTTAAGATTTGCTACGACTCTCCACTTGTTTAGTCAAAGGAAGAAATGTCACTGATACAAGAGCAGCTGAGTAGGAGCAGCCAGCTTTAAAATGGGCATCTCGGGTTGCTCCTTTCTACCATGCTCGGGGCTGTTCACTCCATTACCGCAGCTGGCAGTCATGTCACTTGGCAAATTGACACAGCTCATACAACTGAGGACTAGGAGAGGATAGTAACCATTGAGTTAACATCAAAAGATTCAGAACTAAAGCTCGCCAAGTTTTTGTATGAAGTACCATCTCATCTCAAGGCTATTTTGTCCCTCTTAATGTTTTTATTTAGGCATTCTCCTTTGCCTAAGGAGGAAGAAAGGAAAATGAAGGGGTATCAACTGAATTCTTACAAAGGAACAGAAAGATGAAGGTATTTCAAAAGCTGAGAGAGAAAGGTGACAACCCACAGCAGATGAATTGAGTTCTAGTTCTAGTTCTAATATCCCCATAGAGCACCACCTTGTTTCCACTGCAAACAGAATGCCAGAGGCAGCGAGTCCAAGCAGCTGCTCTGCCCCTCTCTGGATCACCCACAAAGTGACCACAGGAAAGAAAACAGCCCCTGCCTTGAACCAAGCATTCATTTTCGCTATATTTGCTCTCCTATTCCCTTGTAGGTGGAGTCAATCACAGTTTCAGGAATTGTTTCCTGAAAAGTAGCACAGGGAGAGAGGTTTGTGACCAAGTAATTCTAAAACTTCAAAGTTACATGTGTGATGAGTACTCATACAAGCACACTGCATAATGTCCTTTTGGATCAGACATGTGTGATTAAACTTCCTTCTCCAAAATAATCAGACTTGTGGCCATATGCAATTATTAACTCCAGAATATCGAGGGACAAACCAAACTCTTCCCAAATGAAGTATTTTGGGCCAATTCAGCAGTCCCGGCAAGAGGCATTACTACAAGTGGTTCTAAAGAGCCAAGCCAATTTCCTAGATGTCCATTGCGGGGGTTTGTTACTTTTGGTAACTAGTGCTGTAACTGTTTCGAGTAGTCCAGTTCAGCCAAACCAGAGTCATACGCAAGCATAACAGAATGCATTATTTGTTCATAAACACTACAAAAAAATGAAGAAAAAAAACCAACCCTAAACATATTTGTATTTTAGCATAGCAGACTGCTAAGAGCACTAAAAAAGCCCAAACCGAACGATGTCAAAACATCCCTGCAACTTAAAAATCTCAGCCTGGAAGAATGCGATCTGTCCTGAACAAAGTGGCTAATGCCTCCACACACAGAGTTCTGTGTACTGAGAGACATCACCAGCTGCAAGCAAAACCAGTGACAAGAATAAAATTAGAAAAACATCCTAAAATAAAGAGACTTACATTCTCAAGTGGCAATTTCTTTGCTTGCTCATTTTCTTGCATAGAGTTGGCACATACTTCTTCGGCATTTGTTCTTTTTGGTTGGTTTTGTTTCAACTTCTGTGCCCACGATGTTAAAGATTTACTGGATGGTAAGAAACACACACATACACGTAAGTACGCAGGCTCTTCTCAGTGGAGACATGAAATCAATTTCATTTGCAAGGTGAAACACAGGAACCAGAACTCTGCTGCCTTTGCGCACTTTTCAAGAAACTCCATGAAGAAATGAACGCTGAAATGGTATAGGGCTCTTTTTGTTTAAAGAAGTAGAACAACAACAACAACAAGACCACCAACAAACAAATCATAGAAAGGAAATCGTAAAAAGGAAATTACCCCAGGTTCCAGTATAAATTGGGGAA
>NW_010209634.1:0-1581 GCF_000695765.1 Mesitornis unicolor | reverse complement strand
TGAGTTTCTCCTGAGTCCCTGCACACACAGAGATGTCCCTGGGCCATTCCTGGTTGCCAGGAGGTGTCTGCAGGGCAGAGCTGAGCACACAGTGGTTTCCATGGGGTCTGTGAAACAGTGCCTGTCAGTGCCAAGCTGCAGATCTGGGCAGGGGATGAGAGGGAAATTGTTGTCAGAAATACTTGGGGAGGGGACATTGACAGGGGTACATCCCTGTCATCCCATATTATACCAGATACCTTCCCTGGAGAAAACCTCTGGTGTCCTCTCTCACATATCAGATGACTAGGAAAAATACCATAGATTTTATTTAGAGTAGTCTAGGCTAAGTATTTTACTGTTTTTTACTCCATGGACACAGTGAATTCCCAGAAGCAAATGTCCAACAGCAGCTCCATCTCCCAGTTCCTCCTTCTGCCATTTGCAGACACACAGGAGCTGCAGCTCTTGCACTTCTGGCTCTTTCTGGCCATCTCTCTGGCTGCCCTCCTGGGAAACAGTCTCATCATCACTGTCATAGACTGGAACCACCACCTCCATACGCCAATGTACTCCTTCCTGCTCAACCTCTCCCTTCTCAACCTGGAAACCATCTCCATCACGTTCCCCAAAGCCATGACCAATTCTTTCTGGGACACCAAGGAAATCTCCTACATGGGCTGTACTGCTCAGGTCTCTCTGTATGTCTTTTTTATTTCATCAGAACATTATCTTCTCACTGTCATGGCTTGTGACCGCTACGTTGCCATCTGCAAACCCCTGCACTACAGGAACCTCCTGGGCATCAGAGCTTTTGTCCACATGGCAGCAGCTGCCTGGGACAGTGGGTTTTTTTTCTCTTCTGCACACGGCCAATACATTTTCACTACCCCTCTGTAAAGGCAATGCTGTGGACCAGTTCTTCTGTGAAATCCCCCAGTTTCTCAAGCTCTCCTGCTCACACTCCTACCCCAGGGAAGTTGGGCTTCTTGTGGTCAGTGTCTGTTTAGCATTTGGGTGTTTTGTGTTCACTGTGCTGTCCTGTGTGCAGATCTTCAGGGCCATGCTGAGGATCCCCTCTGAGCAGGGATGGCTCAAGACCTTTTCCACCTTTTCCAGGTGCCTCCCTCACCTGGCTGTGGTCTCTCTGTTTCTCAGCACTGTCACATTTCCTCACCTGAAGCCCCACTCCTTCTCATCCCCATCTCTGGATGTGGTGGTGGCAGTGCTGTACTTGGTGGTGCCTCCAGCAGTGATCCTCCTCTTCTACAGCCTGAGGAATCAGGAGCTTAACTATGCACTGAAGAAGCTGATTCAATCAGTATTCTTTCAACAGCAGTCCTATGTCTTTGCACAAGAGATTTCCAGTGTAAGTTGGGAATCTGCTGTGTTTTGTGCTTTTAATCTCTGATAATCTTCTGTGTTTGGGAATGTCTGCATTCACTCCACTTCTCCAGAGGAATTAACAATGTCTGTCTGACCTAGAGGTCTTTGCGCATGTACCTGGCACAGTGGTAAAACTGGCCTTCCATGTCACTCTTCCGTAATAAAAGAGGATTTCCTCAGTGCTAGTGTCTGGAGTTTGGGTTCCTCTTCCAAAGC
>NW_010209633.1:3333-3562 GCF_000695765.1 Mesitornis unicolor | reverse complement strand
TGGGGGCGAGGGGACGGGGGGGTGACAGGGAGGTGACAAAGGGGGGGACAAAGTGGGGACCCCACCTCGTCAGGGCAGATGAGGAGGCGGAAGTGCAGGAGGTCGTCCTGGTCCGAAAAGTCGATCTCGCACGTCTTGGGCAGGTTCAGCTCGTTGATGTCTGGGGGGGACATTTGGGGACATGTGGGGACACTCGGGGACACGGAGGGACACGCAGGGATACGGGTTA
>NW_010209633.1:2724-3018 GCF_000695765.1 Mesitornis unicolor | reverse complement strand
ACACAGGTGACACATGGGGAGGGGGGGACACAGACAGGACTTGGGGACAAAGGGGAGACAGGGGACACTGGGACATGGTTTAGTGGGGACACAGGAGTTGAGGGACATGAGGGGTGCTTGGGGACATGGTTCAGTGGGGACACGGGAGTTGGGTGACATGGGGGACATGGGGTGACACAGACAGGACTTGGGGACACAGGGGACACATGGGAACGGGGGGACACAGGGGACACTGGGACATGGTTTAGTGGGGACACAGGAGGTGAGGGACAGGAGGGGGGGTTGGGGACATGG
>NW_010209633.1:0-2627 GCF_000695765.1 Mesitornis unicolor | reverse complement strand
GTGGGGGACATGGTTCAGTGGGGACAGGGGAGTTGGGTGCCATGGGGGACATGGGGTGACACAGACAGGACTTGGGGACACGGGACACATGGGGACAGGGGGGACACAGGAGACACTGGGACATGGTTTAGTGGGGACACAGACAGAAGCTGGGGGACATGGGGGGACACAGGTGACACGGGGACACAGGACTTGGGGACACAGGGGATATTGGGACATGGTTTAGTAGGGACACAGGAGTAGGGGGACATGGGGGGACACAGGTGACACATGGGGACGGGGGACACAGGACTTGGGGACATGGGACACATAGGGGACACTGGGACATGGTTTAGTGGGGACACAGGAGTTGGGGGACATGGGGGACACAGGTGACACATGGGGACATGGGGGGACACCGACAGGACTTGGGGACACAGGGGACATTGGGACATGGTTTAGTGGGGACAGAGAAAGGAGTAGGGGGACATGGGGTGACACAGGTGACACATGGGGACGGGGGGACACAGACAGGACTTGGGGACAAAGGGGAGACAGGGGACACTGGGACATGGTTTAGTGGGGACACAGGAGTTGGGGGACATGGGGGACACATGGGGATGCGGGGACACAGACAAGACTTGGGGACATGGTTCAGTGGGGGCACAGGAGCTGGGGGACACAGAGGGACATGGGGGGACGCAGAGAGGACTTGGGGGACACGGGTGACACACAGGGGACACACGGGGACACGGCCACGTGGCTGTGGCGTTCCCAAGCCCAGCGCGCCCTCCCCAGTATTTGGGCTTTACTGGGACCAGTTGGCTCTGCTCAGTCTGTTCCAACTGGGAGCGGTGCCCCTGCCCCCACCCACGTTCCCAGTGGGGCCTTACTGGGACCAGTAACCCCCTGCCCCACGGAGCTGCACTGGGACTGGACCCCCAACCCCTACTGGGGCCTTACTGGGACCAGGACCTTACCCCCCACCAGGGCCGTACTGGGACCAGTCCATTCCCCTACCAGCGCTGTACTGGCAAGAGCGCGTGTGTCTTACTGGGACCAGTCTGTGTGTCTAACTGGGACACCAGCACCCCACCAGCACCTTACTGGGACCAGTCCATTCCCTCACCAGGGCCCTACTGGGACAAGCCCATGCTCCCCCCACCAGGCTCCTACTGGGACCAGTGCGTGTGCCTTACTGGGACCACCCTGTGCCCTCTTTTGGGGCCCTACTGGGACCAGTGCGTGTGTCCTACTGGGACCAGTACATTTCCCTCACCAGTGCCCTACTGGGATGAGTATGCTCCCCATACTGGAGCCCTACTGGGGCCAGTACATCTCCCTACCAGTGCCCTACCAGGCCCAACCCATCCTTCACACCAGTGCCTTACTGGGACCAGTGTAGGTACCTTACTGGGACCACCCTGTACCTCCCACCAGGGCCCTACTGGGACCAGTCCGTGTGTCCTACTGGGACCAGTCTGCGCGTCCTACTGGGACCAGTCCATGCCTCCCACCAGTGCCCAACTGGGACCAGTCCGTTCCCTCACCAGTGCCCTACTGAGACCAGTATGCTTCCCATACTGGAGCCCTACTGGGACCAGTACATTCCTTTACCAGGGCCCTACTGGGACCAGTGTGTGTGTCCTACTGGGACCAGTCCATGGCCCCTACCTGCACCTTACTGGGACCACTGTGTGTGACCTAATGGGATCACCCTGTGCCACCCTACCACAGCCATACTGGGACCAGTCCATTCCCTCACCAGTGCCCAACTGGGACCACCCTGTGCCTCCCACTGAGGCCTTACTGGGACCAGTGCGCGTGTCCTACTGGGACCAGTCTGTGTGTCCTACTGGAACCAGTACATTCCCTCACCAGTGCCCAACTGGGACCAGTGCGCGTGTCCTACTGGGACCAGTCTGTGTGTCCTACTGGGACCAGTCCATTCCCTCACCAGTGCCCTACTGAGACCAGTATGCTTCCCATACTGGAGCCCTACTGGGACCAGTACATTCCTTTACCAGGGCCCTACTGGGACCAGTGTGTGTGTCCTACTGGGACCAGTCCATGGCCCCTACCTGCACCTTACTGGGACCACTGTGTGTGACCTAATGGGATCACCCTGTGCCACCCTACCACAGCCATACTGGGACCAGTCCATTCCCTCACCAGTGCCCAACTGGGACCACCCTGTGCCTCCCACTGAGGCCTTACTGGGACCAGTGCGCGTGTCCTACTGGGACCAGTCTGTGTGTCCTACTGGATTCCCTCACCAGTGCCCAACTGGGACCAGTGCGTGTGCCCTACTGGGACCACCCTGTGCCCTCTTTTGGGGCCCTACTGGGACCAGTGTGTGTGTCCTACTGGGACCAGTCCATTCCCTCACCAGTGCCCTACTGGAATGAGTATGCTCCCCATACTGGAACCAGTATATGGGCCATACTGGAAACACCCTGTGTCCCCTACCATGGCTCTACTGGGACCAGAGTATTCTCCCACCAGGGCCCTACTGGAACCAGTACATCCCCCTACTGGGACCGGCCCATGCTCCCCACCAGTACCTTACTGGGACGAGTACGTTTCCACACTGGGACCCTACTGGGACCAGCCCATAACCCCCACTGGGCCCAGTACCCTCTCCCACC
>NW_010209632.1:0-6900 GCF_000695765.1 Mesitornis unicolor | reverse complement strand
ATGTCATCAGTGATTCACCATCCCCCCAGGCCTAGTCTTTTTGTAAAATTAGTAGTTCTTTCGGGGAGAGGATTTTTACCTCTGGCTGTGATTCCCCTTGTGATGGTCCCTCCCCTGCCTCTGTGTCTAAATTCTCCTCCCTCACCAGGTGCTTCATTTTCTTAGAGTGCTTCCAGTGGGTGGTGACTGGGGCCAACTGCATCACATTTCCTGGACAGGGGCCTAGACCCGGACCGGTGCTGGAGTCCAGGCTGGAGCCAAGGCTGGGACCAGGGCCAAGACTTGGACAGGGACCAGGGCTGGAGCCAGGGCCGAGGCCGGAGCCGGAGCCGGGGCTGGGCTGGGATCTCAGGCTGAGGCCACTTTTGAAACTGTAATATTCTCATGCAAAGAGACCTGAGCACGCAACAGTCTTACAATTAGCTTCATTTGAATTACAATGATGAACCACAACATTGAATCGTAATAGCGGTTCCTCATTTCTCCAAACCCCTGTGAGTCAAGTTTTTCAGGCAAAGGAACAGAATTGCTTTTTATAGGCATGTTCATGAGGTAGTGGCCAAGGTACTCAGGTAAAGCCTTAACGCAACTGAAGCCCGCATTCATCACAGTCCAAAATATATGGCAATATAACATGGAGACAGGGCAAGTCAGCATGACAGATACCAGAACAACATTAACAGAGGTCATAAAAGCATTCTGTAACAGGTCTTGCAGAAGCACAGTTACGAGCCATTTTAGTATTAACTTCCAACTTGTCTCATTGGGGAAATAATAACAAAAATTAATTTCCAAACTCGAACCCCACCTTGGATGCCAGTTTATCCTGTCTCCATTTAAGGTTCAGGGAGCAGGATTTTCTCTCTATTGTCCCCTACCCTCCCAGGGGAGGATTAAAAAAAAGCGAATAGAGAAAAAGATGCTTTGCACAAGGTTGGAAGTTAAGACTGCAACAAGTTTAATGAAAAAACAACAGGGGAAAGGAAAAGGGAATTAATATGGGATAAAGGATATTTAAGTATATACAAAACCTGATCCCAGTAGTCCCGAGTGGAAGGCCCCGAGCAGTGCCTCGTGGCCACTGCGACTGCTGTGACTCATCACTAGGGACGTCAGTGGTGCCAGGAGCAGATGGTGGTGGGTGCTGCCGAGCACATGGAGGTAGCCCCAGCCATCCCAAGATGTAACAGGAAGCAGCCCAGGAAATCAGGAAGAGCCTGCGAAAACCTTGGGCCTCCTCGGTTTTTTATAGACTGTGGCTGGAAAGGGGGGGGCGCAGTACCGATCTCGGACCCTCCAGGGTCCTACAGACAGATCTCGGACCCTCCAGGGTCCTACAGACACCACCTGTCCTTCCTTTTCAGGCTGGTAACCCTTAAACCATAACAGTGTTGTAACTCTAAATAAAAAGAAAGTTTAAAAAGTAGTTGTTTCCTTGTAGGTTCAGAAGTCTTAGAAATTTTATTCTCTTTGTACAAGGACTGGCATCTCAGGGAAGTGCATGAAATATTTAGCAGTTGAGTGAGAAATGCAGTAACTTTCACTAGATATTTTATGTTATATACTTTTTGAATTTTTGAAAAATATATCAAAATATCTGGTTTTCAACACAATATGAACTGGAACTTGAGGACTCATTCTAGCTTAAAATTATCTAATTTGCTCCAGGACTTATGTTATTTGGATCCTCAAATATAAGGAAAAAAACCACAACAAAGCACAAACCTAAAATTATATGTTATTTAATATCTCCTTAACTGATTTCTAAATTGTATATATTTCTCTAGACAGTGTTAACAATTAGATGAGATGCTGCACATCTACAGTTTTAAAAACATCATTATTTACGGAGGTTGAAAAGTAACCTGTTTCCTCACAAGGCAGGATATTAGAATCAACTTGCCCATAATATTGCTTGCCTCATAGTATTATTCATTCCTATGATTCTACTTTTATATGAGAAATATTTAACAGTAATGCCTTCCTGTGTAACCTCATCTAGGTGTTCCTGCTCCGGTGGGGGGATTGGACTGGATGATCTTTTTAGGTCCCTTCCAATCCCTAACGTTCTGTGATTCTGTGATTCTGTGTGACACACTGTGTATTTAATTGATTCGACTGTAATGGTCTTCTGGCTTTTAAATATTGTTAGCATCATGCTCACATGATCTTATTATGCAGTGTCTGTATAGTATATGGGAAAAAACAGGCAAAGTGATCATAAAGTCAGGACATTCATTCAATTTTATAAAACCACTGTTAGGATAAAACTAGGAAAAGATCTTCTAACATTTCAGTGATATTTGTCTGGAAGCATTCCGTCACTACAGTAGAGGCTTTCCTTTGTGTAGTGCTCATTTCAGGTTAGCTTCGCTGTGCTGTGATTTTACTACAGCCTTAATCTTGTGATAGCTTTCTAACCATTCCTATTCAAAATGGTTACTTTGTCTCATAATGACTGGGAATTTTGTGCTGACTTTGCAGATGAAAGCAAATATCTTTGCTTTGGAAGTAGCTGAGATAGTCTTTTAAATATTGTCCTGAGCTTGTGATACATAGACTATTATTATCTTTTGCCAGTGTAGTATAAGAGAGTTAGTAAAGCTGAAAGAAGACCTAGGGAAAAAGAAGAAATACTATGTATGAAGCATCTAGAAGGTCAAGGAAAGGAGAACTTGTGGGACTAGAAAATCACTGGCAGAGGAAATTACACATAATAGAAGTTGAGCAATAAGGTAATTGAAAAAGGGTAGCAGATGCTAAGGAAGAACAATGAAGCCTTCCTGAATAAGTCTTAAAAGGAGTTAACTAAATGAACCCAGGCATATCCTTAACATCTCATTTTTATTGAGGTACAACAAGTGGTTAGCTGTGAGTTTAGGAAGTTTTGTATTTAAACAGAAAATTAGATAGGGGTTCACATTATGCACCTCTCTAGGGGATATAATTAGAGGTGAAAACCTGTCTACGAATGTACACTTAACACACTTTATGGTCTCAAATGCTGCTTCTGGCTGCTGTCCCATTCATTCTATGGAATGTTGTTTGGACTGGTTGAAGTTTCAGAATAATTTATTATACACATACTAACATGACCAATTTTAAATAAACTAAGTACTCTCATTGTGGATCAGATGACCCTAGCTCGCTAGACTTTTGTTGAACGGTATAATTGCTCTCTTTGGATCTAAGGGTTTAGCTAAGGTGATAAAGTCATTCCTGCCTAACTCTTTTCCCATTCCTTCTGACTATTGATGTTTTCCCTCTGTCCAGATCTCTGTTTCTTTCCTACACAGTCTTCTAGTGCTTCTGTCAGTGTTGATTGCAGATAACTTGAATTAACTGTGCAGCGAAACCACTGTGGGATCTGAGTTTGGATATGCAGTAATAAAGCAATGTATATGATTGCTGCTACCTTGGAGGATGTAAATGAAACACGATGCAAAAATTTGGAGAGACTTGATTTAGCAACTGAATCACTGAAGAATTAGTAAATAATATAGCATTGATAGGATCAGAAGTAAATTATATTTTGTTGAGACAGAGGAAGAAATGTGAAGTTGAGGGGACTCACATGAATTCAAGATTTAACAAAAAAACCCCAACAAAACAAATTTTTTAAAAAAGATACTCATATTAGGTAGGAACTTAGCAAATGTGAAATGCGATGGATGTGTGCCCAAAGCAGCCTTTAAGAGATTGTGCTAGGAAAAAAACAGCAGTGCTTCCAATAAGAAATAAAAGCTGCAAGTTCATAGTGATAGTGTATAGGCAACAGTGGCTTGAAAGAATGATGAAGGAGGAGTACCAAGGCTTAAACTCTTGCCTTCAGGCACCTATATGAACTATATCACCTAACGGGACTCTGAGACCTTAAAAATTGCAAAAAACATAACTGAAAGATGTGATTATGTTAAAATAATAAGTAAATATTGGAAAGGTTAGATGAGTGGAGGAAATAATGCCTGCTGAGTTTTAAGCTTGTCATATTTATTTAGTTTTATTGTTTCAATCGACATAGTATTCATGAAGAGGTGGTGCTGATGCCTCAATACTTTCACAGAAAATGAGCAATGTCATTTGCCTTGTCTTTAGTGTTATATGATGCATTATAAAATCATTCTAACAAAATGCTTTGCTGAGATCATTTTAAAAACACATATAGATTATAAAAATGCATAGGCACTTGTAATGATTTAGCAGAGGGCAATGTTTGATTTCCACCACTTCAGCACAGCAAAAAAAACCCAGAGCTGAAAAATTGCCCCACAATATGCCACTCTGCTAGAAAGCTACATGGGAACTCATTTACTTTGCTCCCTGCTCAGCAGGGGTGGAATGCAACTGAAGTCCAAGATATTAATCAAATTAATTTCTTACGGCAGTTTAGTGTGCCTTTCAGCCTGTATAACGGGCAATGACTATAATGTGTAAAGGCATTTTAAATATCTTTATTTACCATATGTGTTAATTATAGCTAATTTATGTCATATAGTATATTTTCTGTTATAAATTTATCATGCCCTGGCAGGCAAAGAAGTAACTGTCTGAGAGGTTATGTTACCATTCTATTATTGCGGTTTTCTCTGCTACTGCTTATTCTGTAATCAGAAAGGGTCCAAACTTATAGAAGGAGAGCAAGATGTGGCATTCATGTGGGTTTTGTGCTCTATGGATGACTAAAAATCATTGGCAGAAAGCAGAAGTGAAAAATTGTCTCTGCAGAAAAATAATTTGTTTAATTTCTCCTTTTGCTTTGTTTCTGTTTTGCTCAAATAAAATATTTTTAATATGATCCCATTCATTATGCAGCTGGCATTTTATAGTGAAGAAATTTCAGGCTGTGATTTAGTCTGCCTGTTTACTAGGATTCAGAAGTTTTGTTCTCTCTTAAAATTCACTGTGACACTTTTTTTTTTCTCCTCTGATATTGCTCTCTCCTTGTTGGAAGAAAAACCTCAGAAATCCTCAAATTTCAGACTATATGGCCCTGTGACAGCACAGACTGGCACTGTTTTAATGTTTTCAGCCACTTTATGGAAGCCATAAGTGGCCTGGACACTTAGCACTCTAGTTAGTTGAGATCAATGAACAACATACCAAAACTTAATGAATAGAAGCCATAGCTGCCTGATAAAATCACAAATGTAGGGATCCTGTATGGTAATTTGAGTAAGCAGATTACGGGGTGCAAACAATGATTTTATTTCTTAATATGTTCTTAAAATTTCAGTATTTTTTACAGGATTTTCAGCTTGAGTCAATAATAAAAAATTATTGTTGTAATTTACATTGGAACTGAAACAAACTAAGACAATCTTTCACAAAAGGAAAGCCCTATGGATAACCACTCCCATGTTTTAATCATTTGAGAATTTTGCAATAGGAGGACAGAGGACATCATGACACTTTAAGAAAGTTTTTCCAAAGGAAAGCCCAAAGAGTCTGCTTGGGGTTTTTTTTTTAAGTTCTGAATGGCTTGAAGACACACTTTGTATAAATGCAATAAGGCCACCTTGATAGAAGTCCTCTATTTTATCTTGGTTTTGCTTTCAGTAGAGATCATTGATACTGCATTTCACAGTTTTTTTTTAAAAAGCATGTCAGGATTTTCCCTTGTAAATGTTTTTATGTCTCTTTTCCTTCTACCTTTCCACTACACAATGTTTATTCATTTTATATAATGTGTAGTTATTAGTGCAAAATAATGATTTATGGACAGTTAAATCTAAAATTGGATTTTATTTTTATCTCAGTAAACAGAAAAGGTGATTTTCAAACATTATCTTGTCTCAGAGGCATTTCCTTTTGTTTAACTTGTTCTTCATTCAGATACTCTAGACATGAATACCTTACTATTTCTCTGAGGACATTGCTAACGTTTGGTTCTGTTTTAAAGTAGCAATCAGTATAAACATATCTAATGTGTGTCTACTCTTATCAAAAGCAATGCATTGATATTTCTCTTCTAAATAGTTCAAATACTTCAATTGCTTCATTATTCCGACTATAAATAAAAAACTAAACCCATTGAACACAAACTAGAAGGCACTGCTTATCTCCATTTGGGGAAAAGTAATGCTAGATAAAGGGAGCTATGTAAAATTAACCAAGTATTGAAAATTGAAAGAAATAAAAAAACAGGAAAGTTGAGTCTTCAGTAAAAATAGGGAAAAAATTCAGTAGTCATGGCATGTGATATCTGAGGAGAACAATGCCACAAGACAAAACTCAAATCACTAATGCAACAGCAAGCCTCAAGGCTAAAATTTAAATAGATTCAGAGTGAACTATAGGGAAGACACAGTTGTGCTTGTGCCTTCAAGGAGTTTTAAAGAGGGTATTTTTTGTTTGTTTGCATTGTTTGTGGTTTTTAGGGGTTTTCCCCCCCTTAACTTTAAACTGGCTGAGAAACAAGAAGCAACAAGATGGTTCAGGAAGTGTTTACCTAGTCATGAAATGTCAGACGCTTGGCCCACTTTGATATTCTGGCATCCATATGGCAGAGCTTAAACTTTCATTTAAATGTGATTCCTAATCTCTCTGTCTTTTCCAAGTTTGAATAAATTAAAAAATGATGGAACATCACCTTTATCAATCTCAAAGTACCACAAGTTAATGCTGCTGAAACAGAGACAGATTTCCTTTGTCTCCATAAATTTATTTAAAATGTTAATCCTGGGATTTAATGATATTATGGTTTAAGGGTTACCAGCCTGAAAAGGAAGGACTGGTGGTGTCCATAGGACTGGACACTGGTGGGATGCAAGATCAGTACTGTTCACACCCCCATCTGGCCACAGTCTACAAAAAACCCGAGTTTTTTTCACGAGCTTTTCCTGGCTTCCTGGGCGGCTTCCTGTCTCATTTCTTGGGACGGCTGGGGCTACCTCCACATGC